>NW_007260467.1:120010-132773 GCF_000164805.1 Carlito syrichta
AGCCAAAGAAACCATCAAGAGAGCAGGGAGACAGCCTACAGACTGGGAAAAAGTATTTGCCAACTCCAGATCCGACAAAGGCTTAACATCCTGGATCTACAAGGAACTCAAACGTGCTAAAAAAAAGACAAACAAACAACCCCATTATAAAATGGGCAAAAGATATGAACAGACACTTCACAAAGAAAGACATCCGAGCAGCCAATAAACACATGAAGAAATGTTCAACCTCACTAATCATCAGGGAGGTGCAAATCAAAACCACACTGAGATACCACCTAACCCCAGTCAGAATGGCAATTATCAACAACTCAAAAAATTTTGTTTCTTAAATTTTAATTATAAAATTTAAATCTTTAATGTGTAATTTTTAAAATTATTTGTTCTTCATGAATTCTATTTTCTCAAGTGATATATCACCTATACTGGCTGTTGAATAGAAGATTTTTCAGGCAAAGTACCAAACATTAAGACCAAAAAGAATATGAGTGTATACAGTTCATTTGGAAAGTACAACATGTGATAACTGGAGAATGGATATAGCAAAGTAAAAGAAGGAGGTGGTAATAAGTAAGATATTACAGTCACATGTAAAATCCTGATAACGTTATAAAATTTATGTCTCGGAATTTTTGTTTTGGAATTGCAAAAGAAATTCAAAAAATCTTGGTTGATGTTGCATAGAGAGATAATTTACCAGGTCTTATAGCTTGCTAAATTATGAACATAGCAACCCTTGAGGGTTCCAATAGTTAGGAAATTAGGCACAGAGATGGAGATACTAGCATAACGGCAGTAACTAGTCAGGAGTCTGAGAGAGAGGGAGAAACTTATGGAGGAGGAAAAAAGAGATTTACATGTTAAAGAATGAGTAGAAGGTAACCATGTGAAGAAGAGGGATAATCAATGTTTGGAGTAAGTGTGTAGAAAACATGTCATAGAGACAGGAGTATATTGCTTTTCTTAATATTTGATACTTTTGATTTCCTGGAAGCTCTTTAGTTTGTAAATCAATATAGGAATGTATCACTTAAAAATACAGAACACTTGTGGGCCACAGATTTAAATAATTTTTTACATTTTTTGTCTCTTGAGTGTAGAAAATAAGTGGGGTCTATTATTTTAAAAATATGACCTCTACCATATTCAAGGATTGGAAAATTCAATATTATTCTCCCCAAATTGGCCAATAAATTGTGTTTTTCTGATCAAAATCCCAGAGTATATTTTCTTTCTACAAGTTGGCAAGTGTGTTCTAAAATGTATACAGAAAAGCAGCGATCCTAGACTAGTCAAAAAATTTTTGAAAAAAATAAATTTTAGGATGCTTTTAAGATTTATTATAAAGTGTGATCAAAACACTATGATACTGGCATAAAAAGAACAACATACTCAATGGAACCCAGTTCTGAGTGAATAATTGATACATATACATGTGAAATATATAATTTCAATCATTATTTAAAAGATAATTTTAACCAATCCATTAAAAAATGTTTTCTATGAGATATACTGAAATAACCAGATATCCATGTGAAAACATGAATTGTAACAGTTTTCTCATACCATAAGCAAAAAATCATCACAGGAATTATAGATCATACAATTATTGTAATAAAATATGAAAGTGTGGCAAGTGTAAAGATTCATCATATGGACTTTAGGTTTCTGTTTGCTGATTGCTCAATTCCAATCTAGTAATGATTTCTATATAATGGGTACATTGTTAAAACATCCTCAAAAGATAGAACTGTCTCTGGTTTAATCATTGTATGTATATATTAAGATACCATATGTATTTCCAAAATATGTACAACTATATGTACAAATTTTAAAAATATAGACGGGAAAGAAGCAAACATATTTAAAAGAGCAAATAGCATCTTGGGAAAAGGTGGAAGACAAAAAGAGGATAATGACTCTGGGGATTAATTTTAATATGATGTTAAGAAGTTATGGATTTAGAAAAGTGGTTTCAGATATTTGGATTATACCAGATCCTAAACTAGAGTTTTGACCTCAGTTTAAATTAAATGACTAGCAGTTAGATAAAATGATTCAGTTATGAGGCATACTTCAGGTAACTGTTTCCTCTTATGAAGAAAAAAGCATTTAGGAATGTACTATAACAATATGCTTTTGTGTGAACAGGTCTTTGTGTGACTGTGGTTTGCAGAAGAATAGACAATTGCAATACACTGAGTGAATTTAAAACATATACTGTTAAGGCATAAAAGTTACATCATATAAATTATTTTTTCTTTGTTTACCATTTCACTGATAAAAAGACAGGAATGTGAACAATACTTTAAACAGTGGTGTTATGAAGCAATTTATTTGAGTGGAATTGGGCCAGAGATAAAAGAGGAATGATTATCAAGAGGTTTGTTGAAGGAGAAGATTGTAAAATAAGCCCTGAAATGATGAGGGGGTTATTTTCTAGGATTCAGCTATTTGAGTCTGGAAAAAAATCAGTGGGTGTGAGATAAGTCTGTGGATATAGGAGTGGGGAAAATCTGTATTTATTTTACCTCTCCTACACACTGCCTTTTCAAATTGGAATCCTGATTTTACAACTAAGAAAATAAATGGAATAGATGTCTTTGATTCTCAGGGAGAAATGACTTCAAACTGTTTTTGTGATTTTATGTTTATGAACTGCTGAATAAACACATGAAAATAGTTTAAGAAGGAGAGTTAAAGAAACACACATTTAAATTTCACAATAATATTTAAGAACTGAATTGAATACACCTTGCTTAAGCAATAAGACTGATATTCCAAGAAAGTTTTCTAATAAACGGAATGTCAGAGAAAAGTAATTCCATGTGTCTGTTGGCTGCCCATATATCTTCTTCTGAGAAGTGGCTATTCAAGTCTTTTGCCCACTTTTTAAAGGGGCTGTTTGTTTTTTTCCTTTCGGTGCATTTGAGTTCCTTGTAGATCCTAGATGCTAGGCCTTTGTCAGATATACAGGAAAATATTTTTTCCCATTCTGTGGGCTGTCTCCCTGCTCTCTTGATGGTTTCTTTTGCTTTGCAGAAGCTCGTTAGTTTGATGAGGTCCCACTTGTCTATCTTATTTCTTAAGGTATTGGCCTTTAGGGTTCTGAATAGGAATTGGTTGCCAGTTCCAATTTCCATAAGGGTGTCTTCTGCATTTTCTAAGGTTCTTATAGTTTGAGGTTTTATGTTTAGGTTTTTGATCCATTTAGGGTTAATTTTTGTGTATGGTGATAGGTGGGGATCCTGTTTCAAACTTCTGCATGTGGTCAGCCTGTTTCCCCAGCAGTTTCCTGAGTAGGTTCTCTTCTCCCCAGTGGTTGTTGTTGGAGGTTTTGTCAAAGATGAGTTGGTTGAGGAACTGAGGCTTTGCTTCTGGAATCTCTATCCTGTTCCATTGGTCTATGTGCGTGTTCTTGTACCACTACCAGGCTGCTTTCATTACTGTAGCCTTATAGTAAAGTTTGAAGTCTGGAAGTGTGATACCTCCTGCTTGGCTGCCCATCGAAGCTGGACTGGATAAAGAAAATGTGGTACGTTTACACAATGGAATATTATACAACCATAAAGGACAAATGTATGGACTTTGCAGCAACTTGGATGGATTTGGATTCAATCATACTCAGTGATCTATCACAGAAACAAAGAACAGAGTACCATGTATTCTCACTCATAAGTGGAACTTAAACAATTATAATACTATAAGAAAGCATTTGGCAGTAGTGGGAAACTGTCAGGGGAGGGGGGTTGGGATTGACATTTGAGGGAAACTGTTAGGGGAAGGAGGGGCATACCTCATCAGCAAGGGTACTTGCATAATCAATGTTTATATACCTAATCCTGAATTGTACCCCACATCATTATAATTAAAAAATAATAATATTTAAAAAAATAAAGGTGATTTAAAAATTCGCTTTTTCTGCTCAGTCTTGATATAATCTCCCACCCCCTCACACACACACAGAGAGAGAGAGAGCTAGAGAGAGAGAAATATATTAAATACCTTTTAGACATGTCCCCATGTGTGTTCCTAAGTGTTATAAAGAAAAGTAGATTCATGTTAAGATATAGCTGGTTCCTATTGTTCTTTTCCAAAATGGCTGAATACAAATATTTTAAACACACTTCATCATCTTAAAGAAACTGCATACAATCACAATTTGAATATATTTTCCAAGACGAAACGTAAGCATTCTATAGAAAAGTATCAGGAAATTCCAAAAACTAGGAAAAAAAGGAAAATAGGCAGCCTGCATGGCCAAGATTGATTGGGAACCGAAAGCATGACTTCCAAATACAAAAGATAATGAAGAAGTGTCTTTCTGTGATCCACTTTCCCACTAGAGAATCATGTAACCCAGGCCACAGGAGAGCACCTTCTCTCTCTGAATACATGAATCTAACTGAGAAAATGGCTAGGAGACTATGAGGAAAATACAGATGCAGGGAGGGGCACACCCTAGGTCCCATGCTCTTCTGAAACCTAAGGAGCTAGCAAGATGCCATTCTTCATCCTAGATTTTAACAGACCGTCTGTGGTCCTGGAAACCTACAGCAACAGTCCAAGGTATTAGGGAAATCTTGGGCTGCTGCTAGCAGAACCAGGACATGATGCGAATGGAGTGCGATGAGCTTTTGCAACAAGGATTGAGACGAGGGTATTGTCATTAACTATGGCCACTGGCAGTTGAAATTGGCACCACATACCCACACCCTTCAGAACCTGAGTAAGATGAGAATAGCCACAGAGGCTTGGTCTTAACTTGGGCAGAACCTTCTACACACAGGGCTGAGTTGTAGGGTAGGCACAAACTTCTGTTTCTGATGTAAGCTGGGACTGGGTTGTGAGAAAGATGCAAATCCCTCACCCATTGGCCAAAGCTGTAATGGCTGTGATCTTGTACCCCCCATGGCATGAACTCAGCACAATGGTATCTGCCCCTTACCCAAGTATTTAGCCAGGGACCAGGAGGTTGACCCATTCCCATTCATTACAGCTGGTGCATGCACTTGCCATTGCGGGGTCTGAGTACAAACTTGTCCATTTCAGCTCAGGGCCCCTTCCTCTGAGACAAAGCACAGGATTTAAGGTACTAGGAATATCAGAACCTAATACACCACCTGAAACACTAGAGCACTGCTCCTGAGAAACTGACATTGGGCATAAACACCCTGCCACTACCACTTCAGCTGATTCCTACCTGAAAGTGCCACCTACTGGCCTGAAGTCCAGCCCTTACAGCCCATTGCAATGAAAGTGTACAGCAGTTAGGATCCTGAAGTACAACTAACCACCTCCATCACTGCCATTTCCCATGCAATTACAGCTGCCCAAGGGCATGAGAGTTTTCCTACACTATCAGTACATTGCTTCTACAACTTGGATTTGAGGTAGCCACCAAGACGCACAAGAGATGGTCTGCCTGCAACCTCCAACACAGATGCCTGTGTACACTGTCCAAGGGCACAGGGATAGACTTATCTTACCACTTCTACCACTGTAACCTGAAGATGGGACCATCTGATATTCTAGTCTCCAGCACAACTTTCACCTACAATCACATCTTAACACACCAAGAAAACCACAGATATTACCAACACTCTTCATGGTCAAAAAAATATATGGAGACTTTGCTGAAGCATGCTCCTCAAAGGAAAAGTAAAGGGGTCCTACCCAGCCAACATCATAATCACATCTTCCAGAAAAAGTCACACAAAATGAAAGCCAATTCAAAAATAAGAAATGAATGTTATACTAGATGTGCAGAAGTCAACATAAAGACACAGGAAACATGAAAAAGTTAGGTAATATTGTACCCTTCCCCAAAGGAACACAGTAATTCTTCAGCAATAGATCTTTAACCAGAAAGAAATCCTTGACATTTCAGATAAAGAATTCACAACATTGGTTTTAAAGATACTTGAGGGAGAGTAAAGAGAAGTTTGAAAACTAACACAATGAACTCAGAAAATCATTTCTGTATATAAATGAAAAAAGTCAAGGAGAAGACTTTTAAAACTACAAACAGAAATTGTGAAACTGTAGAGCTCATTGAAATGATATGAAATGCATACAAAACTTAAACAATAGACTAGACCAAAAATTCTAAAAAAAAAATTTTAGAACTCAATGACAGGTCTTTGGAAATGATTCAATAAGACAACAAAAAATAAAAAGATTTAAAAAGAATGACCAAAGTCTTTGAGACACTGGGGATTAAATAAAGCAACTACATTCATAAACTCTTGGTATTCCTGGGGGGTGAAGAGAGATCAAAAAGTTTAGAAGACCCATTTCATGAAATGACAGATGGAAAATTGGAAAGTCTGGTGAAGCATTCAGATATCCAGATACAGCAGGCTCAGTGATCACCAAGAAAATGCACCCCCCCAAAAAAAGACTTTACCACAGTACATTATAATCTGACTGTCTAAAATAAAAGTGAAGGAATGAATTCTAAAAACAGCAAGAGAAAAGAATCTAGTCACGAATAAAGGAAACCTTGTCAAACTTACAGTGAACTTCTTAGCAGAAAGCTGATAGGCCGGAAGAGAGTGGGATGACATGTTCAAAGTTCTGAAAGGAAAAAAAAAATGAAACAAAACAAAAACACAGAAGAAACTGCTGGTCAACAATTACATAATCCAGCAAGATTAACCACATAAATGAAGACAATAAGGGAAGAAGTCATTTGACCAAAAAAAACAAAAAAAAGTTTTTCTCAAACAAGCAAATGCTGAAGGAGTGTATTACCACTAGACTGGCCCTACAAGAGATAATTAAGAAAGTCATAGGCCAGGCTCAGTGGCTTAAACCTGCAACCCCAGCATTTTGGGGGGCCAAGGGGATAAGATTGCTTGAGCCCAGGGGTTCAAGACCAGCCTGGGCAATTTGGTGAGACCTCATCTCTAAAATGAATGAATGAATGAATAAATAAAAGCTGGGTATGGTGACATGCGCCAGTTGTTCCAGCTACTTGGAAGGCTGAGGTGGAAGGATTGCCTGAGCCCAGCAGGTCAAGGCTGTGGCAACCATGGAGTCTGTGGCAGTTGTGAGCATGCCACTGCACTTCAGCCTGGGTGACAGAATGAGACTGCAATTCAAAAAAAAAATATCATAGACATAAGAGTTAAGGGATGAATTTACCATTATGAAAACACATAAAAGTACAAAATGCAGTGGTAAAGCAATAACACAAAGAAGAAAGGGAAATGAATCAAATATCACCACTCCAGAATTCTGCCAAGCTTAATGACAAACATCGAAAAATGCAAATAATGTATAAGACAACTATAAAAGAAACATATAGAATCAACAAAGCCACAGATATAAAAAATGACCTTGAATGTAACTATATACTCCACATAAAACATATAGGTAGGTTAAATAGAAAATAAAAAAAGAAATGACTTCATATATGCTACTTACCAAAAAACCTCACTTTGCCTGTAAAAACACATACGGTCAAAAAGTAAATGGGTGGAAATGATATTCCACACAAATGCAAACCAAAAGCAAGCAGACGTTTCTATATTTATAGCAGATAAGACAAATTTTAAGTCAAAAGCAGTAACAAAGAAATAACAATACCACTGAATAAAAATCAAGCCCTCAGCTGCCTGTGACCCGAGGGGAGGGGGCTGGGGGCATCCGAACGTGCTGGGTCCTGGGCGCTCCCTCGGGGCGTGCGGCCCACAGAGGCGCGAGTTTGCAGACTCTGAAAGAGTCGCCGGGGCCGCGGCGGGTGCTACGAAGACCGGCTCTTTCACAGTGGCACTTTACAGTTGACACAGTTGTCAACTTGTTACTCCTTCATTAAGTTTTAAAATCGCTGCTGTTCGGGAGCGCGGGCTGCATGGCCAGGCCCGATGCCCATCGTTTCACAAGCACAGCCGCCCCGAGGTGGCCCCTCGGCATGGTCTCCATTTTGCAGGGCTGTGAGCCAAGGCTCAGCAAGGCGCTGCCACTCGCCCGAGGTCGCTCGCAGGCGGGCAGCTCCGGGACCAGGCGGCACAGGTGAAGTGGGATGCAGGTGCCCCCTCAAGCTCCCTGGAAAGTAGTGAGTTCCCGGCAGCGGGTGGGGTGGAAGGTGGGGGGCGCGGCAGCTGGTGGCCATCCCAAGTGGCCACAGAGAGTTCGAGGCCACTTCCTGTGGGAAGGGGACACCAGAGCAGCCCCAGGGTGTGGTAGGCCTGCTGTGGCTGCGGGCCCAGGGAGTGGTCTGGGGATCTGAGGGAACTTTCTCCTAAACGGGTGCAAGGAGCCTCGCCGTGGACTGCTGACCCCCTCAAGGCCCTGGCCTGCATGTGGGGGGTGGGGCCAGGGAACTTGGCTCAGTGGGGGAGGGGCTCTGGCAGGTGGTGAGGGGCTCAAGGTCCAGACACTTTGTCTGGGGGTGTGTAGGGGATCGCATCTCTATGGAGGGGACCACCCTGTGGGGTTGGTTGGGCTCAGACTCTGAGGAGTTGGGGATTCAGATCTAACAGTGGTGGGTTTCACAGGACTTGGGGTCCTGCAGCTTGGGTGGTGGGGAGGAGAATGGAGGAGGGTCATCCTGGAACCTTGTGGGTCTTAGGAAGCAAGATGGAGGCAGCAAGGCTGTCCAGGGCCAAGTGAAGAGGGTTTGCAGTAGAATCAGATCTTAGTGAGGGTTACAGGTCATATCAGATCTCAGTGAGGGTTAGGGTCATATTATAATTATATAGAGAGAATCAGTAAAGAATATCAATTGTAAACGGACTCAAAATATGCTCAATCGGGGAAGCGGCAAGATGGTGATGGGGCAATGCAGTCTGTGAAGCCCTCTGCAAAGGAGATCTGCAGTGGGTCTCTCTTGCCCCCAGGGGGCTACGGACCCCAGCAATGCAGCCTGCTCTCATACAGAGCTCAGCCATTGCCACTGCTGTGGCATCATGACGGACTGGACAGTCACTGTAGAGCAAATGGTGTCACCACCACAGTCGCTGCCACTGCCGCAGCCACCCCCCTCCCCCGCTGCTGCCGCCGTTGCTGCTGCGGCTGCCGCAGCCAGTGTGACGGCAGTAGTACATCGTACCACCCGGGCCGGAGGCAACCCACTTCAAGCCACTTCAGGGAAGATCTGCTGGGATTGCTGCCACCTCTCCTGTGACCAAGAAATCCTGGCCACCCGCCCTATGTCTCCTGTTGCCTGCCCTGAGGCAGGCAGCCATCTTGTTGCTGTCTGGCCCCACCCCCTCTGGGGTGAGCAGCTGAGATAGCACCACTTGCTGATGATCCAAGGTAATAACACCAAAGTGAGCGAAACAAGCTTGATAAAGACATACACCAGAGTGTTGAACGGAGGGTAATCTGAACTGTCCTACACAGCAGACCAGGGGCAACTGACCCTAACTGCAAACTAATTTAACAGCTTGAAAAGAAAACTAGAAATCAGACCTGAAAGGACATTGGACTTAAACAAAATGTCTCAGAGTGTGCTTCATTGATTCTATTAGTTTAATGACTTAATTCTATTCCTACTGTATTGTTCCCTTTTTTCTTTTTTCCTTTTCCTTTTCTTCTCTTTTCTTCTCTCTGTAAACCATATCTTTGTATAGAGGAACAGCACACTAACAGGGTGGTTGGTTAGCTTGTATGTTAGCATCACTATATGTTTTATTTTTATTTTTTATTTTCTGTATGAGAGTTGGTTTCTCTGTAGCTGTGGTCTATTGCTTTTATCTGTTTCAGTATAGGCCTCTCTCTCTATTTTTTGGCACACTCGTTTGTTCCCCCCTTACTCCTCTATCTCTCCACTCCCCGCTTCAACTCACAGTCTGCTCCACTCTCTCCCCTCTGCTAACCATATTTTATTTCAGGGAGTAAACCTACAGCCCCACTGCACGGACAGATTCCAGGGCAGTGGGAAGTGGGCTCCACATTATTCACACACCTGTCAGCGAAAACCAGGACTTGCAGATAGACTTTGAATCACAGCTCCCCCTTAAGTAAATCTTAAAACTGCACAAAGGATCACCTCCAACCTTCAGTGCAACTCTAGAATTGAGCAAAGTAAGAGGGCATACATAAAGAATAGGAGATTGAACAAACAGAAGTAAAACCAATCCCTTTACCCCTGAATATCAGAATTAAAGAAGACGGTGATGTGGAGGAAGAGAAAATGTAGGGAGGGGGAAAAACCGCACAAATGAAGAAAAACCAAAAGAAGAATATAGGTCTCACACAGACCCCTGGGAAATCAGACACTGAGAAAACAGATTCTGGAACACAAACAATGAAGAGCCCCCAGAATGACTGGTTTTATGCAACAAACCTAGACATCAAGACATTAATGGGGAGAATTAAAAAAATTGAGGAGAGGCAAGAGGAAAATAGGAAGGAGCTGATGTCAGAAATGACAGCAGTAAAGAATACTGTGATGGAAATGAACAACAGACTAATAAGCATGGAAAGCAGAATCAGCCAAGCAGAAGAAAGAATCTCAGAGCTCGAAGACCAAAACACAGATCTAATCCAAACTGTCAAAAGCATAGAAAAGAAGCTCAAAAAGACAGAATAAAACCTGCAAGAGATGAAGATCACTTCAAGAGACCGAACCTAAGAGTAATTGGGCTTCCTGAGGCAGAGAGAGAAACAGAAGCCACACTGGAACAAACATTTCATGAAATCATTCAAGAAAACTTCCCTCATCTAATTAAGGATGAAAAAATCCAAACACAAGAGATTCAGAGAACCCCTGCAAGACAACAAATGAGAAGACCAACTCCCAGACACAAAATAATTCACCTAAACAAAGTAGCTATAATAAGAAAAATCCTAAAGGCAGCAAGAGAAAAAGGCCAGACTACCTAACAGGGAAAACCAATTAGAATAGCAGCAGATTTATCCACAGAAACCCTGCAGGCCAGGAGAGCCTGGAGTCCTATCTTCAAAGTTCTAAAAGAGAAACAATTTCAACCAAGAATAACCTATCCAGTCAAACTAAGCTTCATTAGTGAGGGAGAATTGAAATCTTTTCCAGATATCCAATCCCTAAGAACCTATGCTGCCACCAGACCACCTCTACAAGAAACACTTAAGAAAGTACTGAACACAGAAGAAAAAGAAAAAAGAACAACATTCTTCACAAGAGTACAGACAAAAGATTAAAAACACACATGAACCAACTCCAAAACCCAAAGAAAGACAACAAACAAATAGGAACAACTCTGTAAAAACCTTATGGCAGGGATCAACTCAGCATTTCAATTGTTAGCCTAAATGTGAATGGACTAAATGCACCACTGAAAAGACATAGAATGGCAAAATGGATAAAATATCATCAAGCAACAATCTATTGCCTTCAAGAGACCCACCTCACTAGAAAGGACACCCACAGACTCAAAGTAAGAGCATGGGAAACAAGATTTCAGGTGTATGGAATACAAAAGAAAGGAGGAGCAGCGATCTTAATTTCAGACAAAATACCCTTCAAGCTATTAAAAATCAAAAAAGATACAGAAGGCCACTACATAATGATAAAGGGCTCAATCCATCAACAAGAAATATCTATCCTAAACATATATGCACCCAACATAGGTGCGCCAACTTTCATAAAGCAACTTCTTGGAAAACTAAAGAAAGATATTGACTCTACTACTATCATAACTGGGGACTTTAATACCCCACTCACAAACCTAGACAGATCATCAGGACAAAAAATCAGCAAGGAGATCCGGAACCTCAATGTGACTTTGGACCAAAAGGACTTAATTGATACCAACAGAACACTCCATCCAAAGACCACAGAATACACATTCTACTCATGGAACATATTCTAAGATCGACCACATACTCGGCCATATATCAAACATAAGCAAATTTAAAGGGACCAAAATTCTACCAAGCACCTTCTCGGACCACAGTGGAATAAAAATAAATATTAACACCAACAAAGTCCCCCCAAAACCCACAAAGACAGGGACACTAAAAAGCATGATGATAAACAACTCCTGGGTCAATGACGAAATCAAAACAGGGATCAAAAGATACCTGGAAACAAATGAAAATGAAGAAACATCTTACGAAAATCTCTGGGATGCCCTGAAAGCTGTAGTACGAGGGGAATTTATATCCCTACAAACACACAAGAAGAAAATGGAAGGAACAGAAATTCACAACCTAACAAGCCACCTAAAGAAGTTGGAAAAGCAAGACCACAAAAACCCTAATTTCAGCAGAAGAATTCAGATCACCAAAATAAAAGCCCAAATTCAGGACATAGAATACAAAATGATAATACCAAAAATCAATGAAACAAAAAGCTGGTTCTTCAAAAGGATAAACAAGATCGATGATCCCCTAGCTAGACTGACCAAGAAAAAATGAGAAAAAACTCAAATAAACACAATCAGAAACACAAAAGATGAAGTCACATCTGACCCTGAAGAAATACAAAAGATCATTAGAGACTACTATGTACACTTGTATGGAAACAAACTTGAAAGCCTTAAGGAAATGGAGGACTTTCTGACATCACACAACTTTCCTAGGTTGGAACAAGAAGAAATTGAGACCCTAATTAGACCAATAACAATCAAGGAAAATGACTACGTAATAAGAAAACGTCCTAGAAAAAAAAGCCCTGGTCCAGATGGCTTTCCAGCAGAATTCTACAAGACATTCAAGGAGGAGCTGATACCAAATCTACTGAAGGTATTCCAGTTGATTGAAAAAGATGGAACTCTCCCCAAATCATTTTATGAAGCCAACATCACATTGATACCCAAGCCAGGTAAAG
>NW_007260467.1:132793-133620 GCF_000164805.1 Carlito syrichta
AAGTCTCAAGATACAAAATAAATGTACAAAAGACAATCGAATTTCTCTACACCAATAATAAACAAACAGAAACCCAAATAAAAAACACAATTCCATTCACAATAGCCCCAGAAAAAATGATATACCTTGGCATCTTCCTAACCGGAGACGTGAAAGACCTTTACAATGAAAATTGCAAAACATTGCTCAAAGTAATGAAAGCTGATGCAAACAAGTGGGAAAATATCCCATGCTCATGAATTGGAAGAATCAATATTGTGAAGATGTCCATCTAACCTAAGGCAATCTACAAATTCAATGCAATACCCATTAAATTACCAACAACATTCTTCTCAGACCTAGAAAAAACAACACAGGAATTCATATGGAAACACAAACATCCAAGAATAGCGAGAACAATCCTCAGCAAAAAAAACAAAGCCGGTGGTATCACAATACCAGACTTCAAACTTTACTATAAAGCTACAATCATCAAAACAGCTTGGTATTCGTACAGGAACAGGCATATAGATCAATGGAATAGAATTGAGATTCCAGAAGCAAAACCTCAATTTCTCAACCAACTCATCTTCAACAAAGCCCCCACCATCTACCACTGGGGAGAGGAGAACCTATTCAGTAAATGGTGCTGGGAAAACTGGCTGACCACATGCAGAAGATTCAAACAGGACCCTTATCTATCCCCATGCACAAAGGTTAACTCCAAATGGATCAGAGACCTAAATGTAAAACCTCAAACCATAAGAACCTTAGAAAAGGAAGGAAATGCCCTCATGGAAATCGGAACTGGCATCCAATTCCTGAACAAATCCGAAACCCACAGGTCA
>NW_007260467.1:133640-145146 GCF_000164805.1 Carlito syrichta
CAGGGCAGTTCCATATATAGCATCTCACAATTCCCATTTTCTAGATGCAGAAACTAAGAGTTGAGAAGTTGGAGAGTAAGCCCAAGATTACAAGGTTAGTGGAAGAGTAAAGAAGTCAAGCCAGGTACTTCTGACCCTACTTTATTACTCTGTGAAAAAGTTACATCATTATAGGCTAAAGTGTATATGGGATTACAATGTACCATTACTATTGGTCTAAATTACTAGTAGCTTTGACCATCATTTTGTAAAATAACAAAGAACATAAGAGTAATTAATGACAAGGACCTAGGACAGACATGCATAAACTCATGGACTAAGGAACTGTGTCATTCTCTCTCCACTTACAAATAGACTGAGAAGGTAGGTTCTGAGAACGTGGTTTAGAAAATGCTCTACACCCTTGTGTTCATAAGGCCAATCTAGTTAAGTAAATATTCATTCTAATGAAGATTCAATATTTCCCCCATATGCTCCTTCCCTCTCTCTATATGCTTTCAATATTGAGGCATTTTTGGTGTGAAATAACAATTATAAAATAATTAATTAGGGTCTTCCTGACACTGTATTAAGCCATCTTGCCTTCCTTAACACTAACTGTATACATGACAGATGAATAAGATTGTCTTTAAGACCTATACATATGTTTCATCAGGACCCTTATCTATCCCCATGCACAAAGGTTAACTCCAAATGGATCAGAGACCTAAATGTAAAACCTCAAACCATAAGAACATTAGAAAAGGAAGGAAATGCCCTCATGGAAATCGGAACTGGCATCCAATTCCTGAACAAAATCCGAAACCCACAGGTCATAAGAGAGAAGATAGACAAGTGGGACCTTATTAAACTGACAAGCTTCTGCAAAGTCAAAGAAACCACCAAGAGCATAGGGAGACAGCCTACAGACTGGGAAAAAGTATTTGCCAACTCCAGGTCTGACAAAGGCTTAATATCCTGGATCTACAAGGAAGTGAAAGGTACTGAAAAGAAGAAAACAAACAACCCCATTATAAAATGGGCAAAAGATATGAACAGACACTTCACAAAAGAAGACATTCGAGCAGCCAACAAACACATGAAGAAATGCTCAACCTCACTAATCATCAGGGAGATACCAATCAAAACCACACTGAGATACCACCTAACTCCAGTCAGAATGGCAATTATCAACAACTCAAAAAATAACAGCTGGAGAGGGTGTGGTGAAAAGGGAACACTTCTACACTGTTGGTGGGAATGTAAACTAGTGCAACCTCTGTGGAAAGCAGTGTGGCAATTCTTAAAAGCTCTAAAAATCGACCTTCCATATGACCCTGCAATCCCCTTACTGGGAATATACCCTGAAGAACTCAAATCACTCTATAAAAAAGATACCTGCACACGTATGTTTATCGCAGCATTGTTCACAATAGCAAGAACCTGGAAACAATCATGCTGTCCATCAAAAGAGGACTGGATTAAAAAATGTGGTACATATACACGATGGAATACTATGCAGCCATAAAAAAGAACAAAATCATGAATTTTGCAGCAACCTGGATGGAACTAGAGTCTATAATACTGAGTGACCTCTCACAGAAACAAAGATCCGAGTATCACATGTTCTCACTCATATAATGGACCTGAACATCCAATGTAATACTATAGGAAAATGACTGATGGTACTGGGAAGCTATGGGGGGGGGAGGGGGATGAGATTAACAGTAGCCAATATCTGCCTGGGGATGGGAAAACACCTCTTATACAGGGTGCCTGAATGAAACGTATTTGTACACCTAACCCTTAACTGTACCCCACAAAACCATAATTAAAAATATTGATTAAAAAATATGCTCAATCAGTAATTTAAAAATCTCCAAACAAAATTCACAAATAGCAAATATACACACCCAACTCTGCTCCCCCACTCAGATTTATAAATAAAATATTACTAGATCTAAAGAGAGAGACATCCATACAATAATTGTGAAGAACATCAGTAACCTACTCACAGCACTAGATAGATCACCAAGACAGAACATTAACAAAGGAACACTGAATTCCCAACAAATTCAAAACAATCAAAATCATGTCAAGTATCTTCAGACCACAGCTAAATAATATTAGAAACTGATACCAAGAAGAACATCAGACAATATACAAGTACTTGGAAATTAAACAACATGATCGTGGACAACCATTGGGTCAACAACAAAATTAAGACGTAAGTTAAAAAAATCAAAACAAATGAAAATTGAGACATAACATACTAAAACTCATGATATTTAGCAAAAGCAATGCTAAGAGCGTTGACTGTCTACATCAAAAGTAGAAATATTACAAAGTAACAATCTAACAATGCACTTAAATTAGAAAAGCAAGAACAAACTAAACTCACAATTATTATAAGTAACAAAGATCAGAGAACTAAATAAGAGAGACTAAAAAGCATACAAGTGATCAATGAAACAACAAGTTGGTTCTTTGAAAAGATAAAATTGATATATTGGTAGCTAGAGTAACCACAAAGAGGGAAGAAAAAAAAAATAAAAAGACTTTACAACAGCACCAAAGAAATACAAAAGATTGTCAGACAATTTTGAACAACTATGTGCTCATGGACTAGAAAAAAAAAAAAAAAACTGGAGAAGATGGGAGAATACCTGGAATCATACAACTTCCCAAGATTGAACCAGGGAAAAATACAAATTGTAAACAGACCCAAAATATGTTCAATCACTGATTTAAAAATCTCCAAATAAAATTCACAAATATGATAAATTGTTGGCTGAATTCTACCAGCTGTACAAGGAAAAACTAATACTAATCCTCTTGAAACCTTTAAAACTTGAGGTAGGAATTCTCCCTAACTCATTTTATGAGGCCAGTATCAATCTGATAGCAAAACCAGACTAAAGCACCACAAAAATGAAAACTACAGGCCAGTAATCCTTAAGAACATATACACAAAAATCCTTAACAAAATGCCACCAAACTAAATGCAGCAGCACATTAAGAATATGATACAACACAATCAAGTGAATTTTATACCAGGTGTGGTTCAACACAGACAAGTCAATAAATGCATCATATACAATCAAATGGTCATCTCAATAAATATATAAAAATCATTGGATAAAAATCAGCATTTCTTTGTGATAAGCATGTCTA
This sequence comes from Carlito syrichta, assembly GCF_000164805.1. NCBI lineage: Eukaryota > Metazoa > Chordata > Mammalia > Primates > Tarsiidae > Carlito > Carlito syrichta. The sequence goes on from NW_007260467.1 coordinate 136,794, forward strand.
ACAGCTGAGCCATAGAAAAACTATAAACAATAAAGGCCTCATACAAAACAACCACAGCTAACATCAGACTGAAATGTGAAAAGTTCACATCCTCTTGTCTAAGAACTAGATGAGACTAGGATTTCCATTTTCACCACTCATATTAGGCGTAGTACTGAAAGTACTAGCCTGAGCAACCACGCAAGAGAAAGAAATAAAAGGAATCCACATTGGGAAGGAGAAAGTCATATTATTAATGTTTTCTGATAATATGATCTTATATTTAGCCAAACTTAAAGACTACACACACACGTGCATGTACACACACACACACACACACACACACACACACACACACACACACACACAAAACTGTTAGATTTCATGAATAAATTCAGTTAAGTTTAGGATACAAAATCAACCTACAAAAACCAGTAACATTTCTGTACATCAATAATGATCTGAGATAAAAATTAAGAAGTCAATCACATTTACAATAACTTCTAAAAAATACCCTAGTAATAAATTTAACCAACTAGGTGAAAGATCTCTACAATGAAAACTACAAAATACCGATAGAAGAAATTGTATATGACACAAACAAATGGTAAAACATATCATGCTCATGGATCAGAAGAATTAATGTAACCAAAATGGCCATACTTTCCAAAGCAATCTACAAATTTGGTGCAAAATATTAATGATTTTTTTTTCACAGAATGAAATAAAAACAATGCTAAAAATTTTATGGAAACAAAAAAGAACCTGAATAGCCAAAACAATCCTGAAGAAGAGGAACAAAGATAGAGACATCACATTACCTGACTTCAAATTATATTACAAGAATATAGAAACCAAAACAGAGTGGTACTCACATATACATATGTGTCAATAGTATAGAATATTGAGCCCCGATATAATGCAAAAATACTTATAGCCAACTGATCTTTGACAAAGCCAAGAAACACATACATTAGGAAAATAACAACTTTTTCAAAAAATAGTGACCGAAAAATTGGGTTGTATATGCAAAAGAATGAAACTGCATCTTTATCTCTTACCATGTACAAACATTTATTCAAGATGATTAAAAATATAAACATAAGACCCCAAACTATAAAAATTATAGTAGAAAATCTGAAGAATATTCTAATGGACATTGCTCTATGCAAAAAATGTGTGTCTAAGACCTCAAACACACATGAAACAAAGACAAAAATAGACAAATATGAATTAATTAAGCTAAACAACAACAACAAAACATAAACAAAAATACCATCTACACAGCAAAAGAAATAACAGAGTGAACAGACAACCTGTAGAATGGAAGAAAATATTTGCTAACTATTCATCCTTCAGGGGAATAATATTCAGAATATACAAGGAACTCAAATAACTCAATAAGAACAACAAAAATAATACCATTAAAAAGTGGACAACAGAAATGTATAGACATATTCCAAAAGAAGATATAAAAATGGTCAACGGGTGTATGAAAAAATGCTCACCATCATCAGTCATCACAGAAATGTAAATTAAAACCACAATGTGATATCATCTTATAGTTGTCAGAATGGTTATTATTAAAAAAAGAAAACAGATATAGGCAAAGATGTGGAGCAAAGTGACTTCTTATACGCTGCTGATGGAAGTGTAAATTAGTACAATCACTACTGAAAACAGTATGGTGATTTTTTGCATAACTAAAATAGAACATTTGCTCTCGTAATCCCACTACAGGATATCTACCCAAAATAAAAGAAATGAATACGTCAACATGATACCTACATCCATGTTTTTTGCAGCACTATTCATGGTAGCAAGTATTAGAAACAACTTAAGTGCTCATTAACAGATGGATAGATAAAATGTGGTACATATTCACAATGGCATACTATTTGTCCATTAAAAAATGAAATAATGTCATTTGCAGCAACATGAATGTAACTGGAAGTCACTATCGTAAGTGAAACAAAGGAGGAACAGAAAGTCAAATATCACATATTTTCACTCATAAGTGGGCAATAAAACATGTACACAAGGACCTAGAGAGTAAAATGACAGACAGTGGGAACTCAGAAGGGTGAGGAGGTAGGAGGGTGGATAATGATAAGTGAGTTAATGGCTGTAATATATGTTATTTGGTAGTTGGCAATTTAAAAAGCCCCAGCTTGATCACTATGCAATCTATACATATAAGAAAATTGCACGTGTACCTCATACATTTGCGTTAATTTCTTAAAAAGGGTTTGGGGAACATTGTGTTTAATAAAATTTAAAATATTATTCAGTATTTTCCAACACATTTAATTGACTATTCAGGGGCTTCCAAACTACAGTCAGGAAGGGTCAAACACGCTTATCACCAAATTGTGTAAATGAAGTTGGATTGGAACACAGTCATACATATTCATTTCTAAAACACAGATGACTGCTTTCATGCCACAATGACAGAACTGAATAGTTGTCATAGAGACCATATGACCTGAAAAGTTGAAGATATTTACTGTCTAATCCTTTATAAAAATGATTATTTGGCTACTGGGCTCAGGGAGACATAATATATTATGCTACTCCTACAATTGTTTGACAATAGAATCCACTTCCCACATATCTTGCAGCTTTACTGATCATATATGCAGCTTTACTTTAACATATATAGAATACAATATTTTTGTCTTTACCTGACTCTGTTTTCCCAGTTATTTAAAAATAAAATTTTACCAATCATAACCAAAAAGTTACATTATTTTACTTTGCTTGCACATAAAAATTCCCTTGGAGATCTCACTGTATTTTAAATGGTACTATGATAAAATAATTACTGATATTTCTTAGTAATATACTCACCAAAACAATATTTTTAGCAAATATATTTTAAAAATTAAATTTGTTTGGTTTTCTTTTGAATTTGTACTGTGTGTCTTTCTGGGTGAAACAAAAATTACCCTCGGTGCACAAAAACAATAATGATTACTCTCAATGTCTTTAGATGTTTATTTTTAGGTTAGGAAAAAGATATACTGGTAGAAGATATACTGTGTATTGATAACTTATCAATTTTGTTTTATATTTTATTCTGATGATGTCTCCTTTGCAAGTAAAAACACTGGAAATCAAATTGTAATTGTTTTACTAATGTCTTATTTAATACAACTAGAATTGTGGCTTTTATGAAATAATTTATTAAGACTAGGTTTGCTCTAGTATTAAATACAGAATGGAAATACATTGTTTTTAATATTTAAATATTTTTATCATTGAAAAATATAATGTTAAAATAACACTTTAGATAATTTTTAAAAAGACAAGCATAATGTTATAGTTTTTGAGACACATATCTTTCATATCTAAAGAAAATATGTTTATTTGTTTTATAATGTTTTCTCATATTAAAGTATAAATAAAGTTAAGTAAAACATTCTTCCTTAATATTTTAAAAATATTATTTAGTTATTATTGTGCCTAAAACATTGTGTCATCTGGTCTATACAAATTGACTGAATTAATATTTTTACAAAGTCTGTCCTATAAATGACAATATTATTTTAACTTCATTTATGAGACTACTGAAGCTAAGAAGTTAAGAATAGCATGCAACCACCCACAGATAGTACACGATAAGGCTGGAAGTCAATGTAATTCTGTTGGACTCTCAACCACAATGTTTCACTGCCATTTTATTAATATCCCACTGGGTGGATGAATCATCATTTATTTAATAAATACCATAATGCTGTTTTAAATTTTCCCAGTTATAAATACCAGTGTGCTAAACTTTTGTGGTATATTATTCATGCTTGTGATAAATTTCTTTGTCTGGATTTAATGGAAAATATATATTGTTGTGACTTGACAAATACTACTAAATTGCACTTCAAACATGATCTAATGGTTTCTACCCATTCATTCTCCACATTGTGTCCAGCATTTGGAGTAATTTATTTAATTATTATTAAGTGAAACAAATTGGAAAAAAATACCATTACATTTGCATATCCTTTAATTGCTATTTAGAGCAGGCATGTCCAACTCGGCCTATGGGACACATGCAGCCCAGGACAGCAAGTAATGCAACCCTGCCAAATTGTTTAATATTATATATTTTTCGGTATTTATTTTCTTTGTGGCCCCATATATAGTTCCATTTTTGAAGTTTTCATTTATGATTTCTTTATGATATAGCTTTTTGGCAGCACATACACTTGTGAGGGACTACTTTCAGTTACGAAGCACAAAAAAAGCAAAGTTTGAAAAAACATTTGACAAACACCTTGAGAACTCATTATGAATTGCCACCATGTCCATTCAACCAGACATTGATAGTTACGTTTTACAAAAACAAGGTCAAATTTCCCAATACTTTTATATTCTCATTTTTCTAAACTATGTATTAAAAATATTAAATAGATGCCTTATTATATATATTAACTATATTATATAATTTATATGTAATCCAAGACAAGACAATTCTTCTTTACTTGATATGAGTTAGGGAAGTCAAAATGTTGGACATCTCTGATTTTGAGTTCACATTCTTTGTGTATTTATTGCCATTTATGTTTTTTAAAAATTACTTGTGCATTTTCTTCATTCTGTTTTCTACATGTAATGTTAAAAATTGATTTGTGCGGACTTCCGGCAAGATGGTGATGGGGCAACCTGGTCTATGAAAACTTCTAAAACGAAGAACTGCAGTGGGTCTCTGGCTCTCTCCCTGGGGTCTGTGGACCCCAACATCACAGCCTGCTATTCACACGGAGCTCAACCATTGCTACCGCTGGGGCATCGCAGAGGTCTGGACAGCCACTGCAGCACAGAGCACAGCAGCCGCTGCCGCTGCTGCCACCACAGCCTCCGTGGCGGCCATAACATATTGCACCACCCGGGCCAGAGGCGATCCAAGACTTCAGTCCTTGAAGCCCCTGCAGGCAAGATCTGCTGGGATCGCCACCACCTCTCCTGAGACCCAGATGTTCTGCCTGCTGTGGGTCTCCTTGCATGTGCCCTGAGCCAGGCTTTCATCTCCAGCCTCGGCCTGGTTCCTGTCCGGCCCCACCCCTTCTTGGGCGAGCAGCTGAGATAGCACCACCGGCTGGTGATTCAAGGTAACAACACCGAAATGGGAGAAACAAGTTAGAAAAACAGACACAGGCCAGAGGGGTGAATGGAGGGTGATCTGAACTGTCCTTCACAGCAGGTCAGGGGAAACTGACCCTAACTGAGAACTAATTTACCAGCTTGAAAAGAAAGCTAGAAATCGGAACTGAAAGGACATTGGACTTAAACAAAAAGTCTCAGAGTGTGCTTGATTGGTTCTGTTAGTTTAATGACTTAATTCTATTCCTACTGTATTGTTCCTTTTTTCCTCTTTTTTCCTCTTCCTTTTCTTCTCTCTATAAACCATATCTTTGTATAGAGGAACAGCACACCAATAAGGTGGTTAGTTAGCTTGTATGTTAGTATCATTGTAGGTATTTTTTTGGATGGGAGTTGGTTAGTCTGTAGCTGTGGTCTATTGTTTTTATCTGTTTCAGTATAGGTCTCTCTCTCCATTTGTTGGTACACTCGTTTGTTTCCCCCCTTACTCCTCTATCTCTCCACTCCCCTCTTCAACTCACTGTCTGCTCCCTTCTCTACCTTCTGCTAACTACATTATATTTCATGGAGTAAACCTACAGCCCCATTGCATGGACAGATTCCAAGGCAGTGGGAACTGGGTCTCAGATTATCCATATACCTGTCAGCAAATACCAGGACCTGCAGATAGATTTTGAACCACCACTTCCCCTTAAGTAAATCTCAAAACTGCAAAAAGGACAACCCCCAACCTACACTGCAACTCCAAAATTGAACAAAGCAAGAAGGCATACATAAAGAATAGGAGAGTGAACAAACAGAAGTAAAACCAATCCCTCAACCCCTGAATAACAGAATTAAAGAAGACGGTGACGTGGAGGGAAGGAAAAAGTAGGGAGGGGGGGAAAAACTGCACAAATGAAGAAAAACCAAAAGAAAAATATAGGTCTCACACAACCCCTGGGAAATCAGACACTGAGAAAACAGATTCCGGAACACAAACAATGAAGAGCCCCCAGAATGACCGGTCACATGCAACAAACCCAGACATCAAGACATTAATAGAGAGAATTAAAAAAATTGAGGAGAGACAAGAGGAAAATAGGAAGGAGTTGATGTCAGAAATAATGGCAGAAAAGTATACTGTGATGGAAATAAATAACAAACTAATAAGCATGGAAAGCAGAATTAGCCCAGCAGAAGAAAGAATCTCAGAGCTCGAAGAACAAAACACAGAACTAACCCAAACTTTCAAAAGCATAGAAAAGAAGCACAAAAAGACAGAACCAAACCTGCAAGAGATGAATGATCACTTCAAGAGACCGAACCTAAGAGTAATTGGGCTTTCTGAGGCAGAGAGAGACACAGAAGCCACACTGGAACAAACATTTCATGAAATCATTCAAGAAAACTTCCCTCATCTCATCAAGGATGAAAAAATTCAAACACAAGAGATTCAGAGAACTCCTGCAAAACAACAAATGAGAAGACCAACTCCCAGACACATAATAATTCGCCTAAACAAAGTAGCTATAAAAGAAAAAAATCCTAAAGGCAGCAAGAGAAAAAGACCAGACTACTTACCAGGGACAACCAATTAGAATAGCAGCAGATTTATCAACAGAAACCCTTCAGGCTAGGAGAGCCTGGAGCCCTATCTTCAAAGTTCTAAAAGATAAACAATTTCAACCAAGAATAACCTACACAGCCAAACTAAGCTTCATTAGTGAGGGAGAATTCAAATCTTTTCCAGCTATCCAATCCCTAAGAACCTACGCTGCTACCAGGCCACCTCTAAAAGAAACATTAAGAAAGTACTGAACACAGAAGAAAAAGAAAAAAGAACAACAACATTCTTCACAAGAGTATAGGCAAAAGATTAAAAACACACATGAACCAATTCCAAAACCAAAAGAAAGAAAACAAACAAACAGGAACAACAACTCTGTAAGAACCTTATGACAGGGATCAACTCTTGAATTTCAATTATTAGCCTAAATGTGAATGGACTACATGCACCATTAAAAGACATAGAATGGCAAAATGGATAAAATATCATCAGGCAACAATCTATTGCCTTCAAGAGACTCACCTCACTAGAAAGGACACCCACAGACTCAAAGTAAGAGGATGGGAAACAAACTCTCAGGCGAATGGAATAAAAAAGAAAGGAGGAGTAGCGATCTTAATTTTAGACAAAATACCCTTCAAGCTATTAAAAACCAAAAAAGATACAAAAGGTCACTACATAATGATAAAAGGCTCAATCCATCAACAAGAAATATCTATCCTAAACATATATGCACCCAACATAGGTGCACCAACTTTCCTAAAGCAATTTCTAGGAAAACTAAAGAAAGATATTGACTCTAACACCATCATAACTGGGGACTTTAAAACCTCACACTCACAACCCTAGACAGATCATCAGGACAAAAAATCAGCAAGGAGATCCAGAACCTCAATGCGACTTTGGACTAAATGGACTTAATTGATAACTACAGAACACTCCATCCAAAGATCACAGAATACACATTCTACTCATCACCACGTGGAATGTATTCTAAGATTGACCACATAATTGGCCATAAGTCAAGCATAAGCAAATTTAAAAGGACCGAAATTCTACCAAGCACCTTCTTGGACCACAGTGGAATAAAAATAAACATTGACATCAACAAGGTCCCCCAAAACCCACAGAGACATGGACACTAAACAGCATGATGCTAAGCAACTCTTGGGACAATGATGAAATCAAAACAGAGATCAAAAGATACCTGGAAACAAATGAAAATGAAGAAACATCTTACCAAAATCTCTGGGACGCCTTGAAAGTTGTAGTAAGAGGGTAATTTATATCCCTACAAACACACATGAATAAAATGGAAGGAACACAAATTAACAGCCTACCAAGCCACCTAAGGAAGCTAGAAAAGTAAGAAAACAAAAACTCTAATTTCAGCAGAAGAATCCAGATCACCAAAATAAAAGCCCAAATCCAGGACATAAAAGACAAAAAGATAATACAAAAAATCAATGAAACAAAAAGCTGGTTCTTCAAAAGGATAAACAAGATCGATGGTCCTCTAGCTAGAATGATGAAGAAAAAATGAGAAAAAAACCAAATAACCATAATCAGAAACACAAAAGATGAAGTCACATCTGACCCTGAAGAAATACAAAAGTTCACTGGAGACTACTACGTACACTTATATGGAAACAAACTTGAAAACCTTGAGGAAATGGAGGACTTTCTGACATCACACAACCTACCTAGGTTGGAACAAGAAGAAAT
>NW_007260467.1:145166-154656 GCF_000164805.1 Carlito syrichta
GAGACCCTAAATAGACCAATAACAATCAAGGAAATCAACTACGTAATAAGAAAACTACCTACAAAAAAAAAAAAAGCCCTGGTCCAGATGACTTTCCAGCAGAATTCTACAAGACATTTAAGGAGAAGCTGATACCAATCCTACTGAAGGTATTCCAGGCAATTGAAAAAGATGAAACTCTCCCCAAATCATTTTACGAGCCAACATCACACTGATATGCAAGCCAGGCAAAGATCCTACAAAGAAAGAGAACTACAGGCCAATATCTTTGATGAACATAGATGCTAAAATTCTCAACAAGATCCTAGCAAACAGGATTCAGCAATACATCGCAAAAATCCATCATGACCAAGGAGGCTTCATTCCTGGGATGCAAGTCTGGTTCAACATTCGTAAAACCATAAATGTAATTAAATACATCAACAGATATCAAAATAAAAACCACTTGATTATATCATTAGATGCAGGAAAAGCTTTTGATAAAATCCAGCACCCCTTCTTGATAAAAACCCTCAAAAATCTAGGTATATGGGGCACATACCTCAAAATAGTAAAACCCATCTACGAGAAACCCACAGCCAGCATACTCCTAAATGGACAAAAATTGGAACCATTTCCCCTGAAAGCTGGAACAAGACAAGGATGCCCACTCTCACCCCTCCTGTTCAATATAGTATTGGATGTCCTGGCTCAAGCAATCAGAGAAGAGAAGGCTATCAGGGGTATCCAAGTAGGAAAAGAGGAAGTCAAGTTATCTCTCTTTGCAGATAATATGATTGTGTACCTTGAAAACCCAAGAGAATCTGTCAAAAATCTCCTTACACTGATAAAGGCCTTTGGCAAAGTCTCCGGATACAAAATAAATCTGCAAAAGACAATCGCATTCCTTTATATCAATAATAAACAAACAGAAACCCAAATAAAAAACACAATTCCATTCATGATAGCCACAAAAAAAATGAAATACCTTGGCATCTTCCTAACCAGAGACATGAAAGACCTTTACAAAACACTGCTCAAAGAAATCAAAGATGACACAAACAAGTGGAAAAATATCCCATGCTCATGGATTGGAAGAATCAACATTGTGAAGATGTCCATCTTACCTAAGGCAATCTACAAATTCAATGCAATACCCATCAAATTACCAGCAACATTCTTCTCAGACCTAGAAAAAACAACACAGGAATTCATATGGAAACAGAAAATCCAAGAATAGCCAGAACAACCCTCAGCAAAAAAAAAACAAAAAACAAAAACAAAGCAGGTGGTATCACTTTACCAGACTTCAAACTTTAGTATAAAGCTACAATCATCAAAACAGCTTGGTATTGGTATAGGAACAGGCATATAGATCCATGGAATAGAATTGAGATTCCAGAAGCAAAACCTCAATTTCTCAACCAACTCATCTTTGACAAAGGCTCCACCACGTACTACTGGGGAGAGGAGAACCTATTCAGTCAGTGGTGCTGGGAAAACTGCCTACCACATGCAGAAGATTGAAACAGGACCCCTACCTATCCCCATGCACAAAGGTTAACTCCAAATGGATCAGAGACCTGAATGTAAAACCTCAAACCATAAGAACCTTAGAAAATGAAGGACATACCCTCATGGAAATCGGAACTGTCATCCAATTTTTGAACAAAACCCGAAACCCACAAGTCATAAGAGAGAAGATAGACAAGTGGGACCTTATTAAACTGACAAGCTTCTGCAAAGCCAAAGAAACCATCAAGAGAGCAGGGAGACAGCCTACAGACTGGGGAAAAGTATTTGCCAACACCAGGTCTGACAAAGGCTTAACATCTTAGATCTACAAGGAACTCAAACGTGCTGGAAAGAAAAAAACAAACAACCCCATTATAAAATGGGCAAAAGATATGAACAGACACTTCACAAAGGAAAACATCTTAGCAGCCAACAGACACATGATGAAATGTTCAACCTTACTAATCTTCAGGGAGATGCAAATCAAAACCACACTGAGATACCACCTAACTCCAGTCAGAATGGCAATTATCAACAACTCAAAAAATAACAGCTGCTGGAGAGGGTGTGGTGAAAAGGGAACACTTCTACACTGTTGGTGGGAGTATAAACTAGTGCAACCTCTGTTGAAAGCAGTGTGGCGATTCCTAAAAGTTCTAAATATCAACCTCCCATATGACCCCGCAATCCCCCTACTCAAATCACTCTATAAAAAAGATACCTGCACACGTATGTTTATGGCAGCATTGTTCACAATAGCAAGAACCTGGAAGCCACCATGCTGCCCAACAAAAGAGGTCTGGATTAAAAAAGTGTGGTACATATACACGATCGAATACTACGCAGCCATAAAAAGGAACAAAATCATGAATTTCGCAGCAACGTGGATGGAACTAGAGTCTATAATACTGAGTGACCTCTCACAGAAACAAAGATCTGAGTATCACATTTCTCACTCATATAATGGACCTTGAACATCCAATGTAATACTATAAGAAAATGACTGACAGTAGCGGGAAACTATGGGAGTGGGAGGAAGATGGGATCAATGGCAGCAAATATCTGTCTGGGGATGGGAAAACACCTCTTATCAACAGGGTGCCTGAATGAAACGTACTTGTATACCTAACCCTTAACTGTACCCCACAACACCATAATAATAAATATTAATTAATTTAAAAAATTGATTTGTACAAGAACTGTATATAATAATGTGATCATGCCTTTCACTTATTTATGTATTCAGTTCTTTCTCTCCTTTTTTGTTCATCATACATTTATTTTTTGATTCATACAACTTTTACATAGTAAAATCTATTAGTTATTTTGTGAATTTCCTTTTGTTGTGATTTTCATAAAAACTTTCTTTATTGAGAATTTAAAAAAACAATTTAAATTTTAAATAGATTTCTTACAGATACTAAACTTTTTTTTTAAAAAATTTATTTTATTGCAAAGACGTTGGGTAAAATTGAGGATAAACTACATAAGTAGGTTGCATGCAGGTGGTTTGGGCTTCTAACTGGCCCTCACTCCTCCCCCTGGTAATGATCCAAGTACCCTTTGTGCTGTTATGTGTCACACACCCTCCTCCCTCCAACTGTATGATTTAATGTAGGGCTTTTTTTTTTTCCTAAAACGAGTAATATTTATTAAATAATTTCCTTGTTCTCCATTATATGAAACATCATATTTATCATGTACCAATGCTACTCTATTCTGTTAGCTTAAATAAATATAACTTGTCATTCAAAAAGAAATTATTTTACTCAGTTTTTCATTCACTTAGCATAATTATAGACTGATTTCTGTGTCCTCAGGTATTGCAGTAGGACTATAGGATTTACCGGGAAAAGGAAGCAGGTGACTAAATTTAGTATACTAGCAAAACAAATAAGTTCAAAATAGTCAGTATCATTGTTCTGAAAGAGGTAAATATGGATGACCATTATAATGGCAGGGCTGAGAGATTCACAACTACCCAGATTTTATCATTACACATTGTATGTTTGTATAGAAACATCACATGTGCCCTCTAAATTATACAACTAGTGTGTATCCATAAACATTACTAATTTTATTTATTTATTTATTTGCATTGGAGTCTCAGTCACCCAGACTGGAGTGCCGTGGCTGCTCCAGCCACCACAGCCTCAACCTGCGGGGCTCCGGCGATCTTTCCACCTCAGCCTTCCAAGCAGCTGGAATTACAGGAGTGTGCTACCACACCTCACTGATTTTTGACTTATTGTAGAGATGAGGTCCCACCACGTTGCTCAGGTGGGTCTCGAACCCACGGGCTCAGGCAATCCACTCACCTCAGCCTCCCAAAGCTCGTGATTACAGGTTGAGCCACCGAGCCTGGCTCACTACTAATTTTAAAATTTTTAAAAAGAGCTCTGAAAAGACTCAATAAGGGATATAGATAATAATTCTTTAGCTAAAGGGCAAGGGAAATTGCCTTTCTGTGAGAAGGTACAGCATATGTGAAGCACTGATATTTGAGATATCACTTCTTATGAAGCTCTAAATAATTAAGTATATCAAGTAATGCATGAGTGGATATGGTGTATTTAGGGAACTTATTATATACAAGGCAGAACAAGGTAGGATAGTGAATAACTTTTTTTGCTAAACACTTTATCCTAAAATTCTCAGAGAGCCATTGCATTAAAAATACTTATATAATATTTTAATAAAAAGTTAAATTCAATGGCAAATCCCGAATTCTATGTATATTTTCCTATATATGTATATATCACTGTGCTTAACACATGGAACTCTTTTTCTTTGTTTCTTTTTTGCTTCCTTTCATATTTTCTTTGATTTCTATGAAAAAGTACATACTGAGTGTATGAGTATATGTGTCAGACACTGATCTATATTTTGGGGATATAGCTGCAAACAAAAAATAAAAAGAAAAGTCTATATTTTTATGAAACATATCCAAATGGAGTAAGGTAGACATTTGCCAAATATAGTAGATGATATGTCAAGTGTTGGTAAGTACCATAGTGTAAAACAATGCATGGAAACAGAAGGGAATTTCAGGGATTATGAAGTAATATAAACAAAAGCATCTGGTTCAGGAAAAGTTTATTTAGATATTGACTTTGGAGCAAATATCTGAAGGCGGTGAAAAAGGGAATTGTGCAGAAATTAAAGGAAAGAGCTCTTTATGTAAACAGAATAGCCAGAGAAACAGCTCCACAGTAGCAGTAAGCTTGTTGGGTTCAAGGAACCGCAAGAAAGTCCACATGTTTATAAAACATTGAAGCAAGAGGAAAGAAAAAGAAATGAGATCAAGAGGTGTTTAGAGTCCAGGTCTTTTAGGGCCTTGGATGAGCATAATGATTTTCACTTTTATTCTGATTGAACGAGGGAAACCATTGAAGGATTTTGAATTAAGGAGTAACATGATGAAGTCTTACATTTTTAAAAGACAACACTGAATGTTGTGTTGAGAAAAAAAAGTATAAGAACCAAGGGCAGAAGCAGGAAGACTAGCGAGACTGGTTATTTTAGAAACTAGGTAATCACCAATGGTAACTTGACTTAGGAGAGCATAATTATAGTGGAGCTAGGGGTTTTTTAAATTTTCTATCCTGGATATACTTCTGTAGTATGTGAATACTTAGTGGTAGCTGAATGAAACTTTTCCTACAGAATTAAGTGTTTTTGCTTTAAAGCATCCATTTGGCATTTGGTAGCTTTATTTGCTGATTTTCTAGGTTGATAAATATATTTGCAATTGTTTAGAATGCCAGAGATCTTTTTACTGAATGAGTAAATACAATAAATTGAATACTAGTAAAACATTTGTATTTTTAGAATGAAGTTGGAATTACCTGAAAAAAAAAACAAAAACATAGCTATAGACACTTTGTATTCCTCAAGCGGTTCAACAACTAATTTTGAAAAAGATAGTGTGCTATAATTAAAAGAATACACTAATAAATAGGTCCAATTGGTGTTTTCTTCCTCTGTAGGAGGCATTGAAGATCAAGAAACTCTGATGGCAGAAAAGCACTCATAACTCAATTAAGACAACTCAATTTCACCTTGCCTCTACTTCTTCAATTACATAAATATAATACCGATCTCTCAAGTGGGCCTGTCTCAACTCTGTTGTTTATATATTCTTTTTTTTTTTTTTGAGTTGGAGTCTCACTCTGTCGCCCAGACTGGAGTGCAGTGGCCGCTCCCGGCCACCACAGCCTCGACCTGCTGGGCTCTGGCGATTCTTCCGTCTCAGCCTTCCAAGTAGCCAGAATTACAGGCATGCACTACCACGCCTGGCTGATTTTTTATTTATTGTAGAGATGAGGTCTCGCTGCCCAGGAAGGTCTCAAACCGCGGGCTCAGGCACCTCAGCCTCCCAAAGGTGCAGGATTACAGGCTGAGCCACCGAGCCTGGCTTATATATTCTTAAATTGTCATCCCAGTTATGTCATTTCTTATTGCTGGTCTTCTCTTGTATCCAGTTCAATCATTGTGCACACTTTGAGTTACATATCAGCTTTAATTCTTTTCTCACAGTGTTGAACACTGATGTACACAATAATTATGTACCTGACATGGAAGATACATAGAAAAAAATGTTTTCCTTTTTGGCAATTTTGGGAGTGTGGTAGAGATTCATACAAAGATATGTACAGTAAATCCTCACTTAATGCTTTTGATAGGTTTTTGGAAATGTGACTATAAGTGAAACAAAGCATAAAAAACTCTTTATCTCATTAATATTATAACAAAATGATATTGAAGGAAACAGTGTTATATTTAAGGATCTGCTGGATATCATTTCACTTAAACTGGAGGCTTTCAAGGACATATACACAATGTCCAATGAAGATTTACTGGACATTGAAAATGAAGAAATAATCTCAATGATGTAGACATGTAGATGATTCCATAGAAAAATCAAGGGCAGAAAAATGGCCTGTACTTGGAATGGATTGAGGAGCAGCATATTGCTGCTGGGAGAATTATAATCTAATCAGAAACAAAAGGAACAAGGGAGAAGTAGACAGATTATGAGTTAGATGATAGCTTGTAACATGAGATGTTTTGATAGCCTGGTAGCACCTAGGATTCTCTTCTAAAAAATGCTTTTAAATACATAATATAAAATGCAAAAGCTCATAAAAGAAACAAATCTTAGGTAATATAGTTATTAGAATATTAAAAGCAAATTTTAATATAGTGACTTTTGTATGTTGTATTAATTATAACTAGATTTAAATACTCGTAGGTTAAATAGCCAAGTAATGACAAGCATACATGATATATCAAATGATCTAAAACCACCATGCCATAGATAGTATATCTATGATGTCTAGAGTGACAAGAGTTTGTTGTCTACGTTCATAATTGAAGGAAATATTAAAGGATAATGAAAATAAAGATGTTAATTGTCTCCCAATTCAAGTATATAGATTCCCCAATTGTATCATACTTTACATAGAGTTTGAAATAGATTTAAGGTGGGTTTCATATGTCCACAGAAAAAAGATAGAATATATAGTTACTGCCATAGAATTATAATGAAGACTTAAAGATTTTCAGATGCTTTAGTGTCAGTGTTCTTTTTTGTCACTATGTTCATTTTTTTCCTTGGCTTGCCCTGTAGGATATAAGATTTATGTAATAATGGACTTTCTTGCTACTTAAAGTATAATCTGTGGATTAGTAGCCTTGGAATCGCCAGGGAGTTTATTTAACATAATTGTACAATATCAGGCCCTGTTTCAAGTCTATGGAATCAGAATATAAAATTTGAGAAGATTCCCATGTATGAGCATGGACTGTTTTGAAAGACAGGGAGTCAATTTTCTTTCTTATAAGCCCTTGTACTATTTGCTCAAGTAATACATCTTCAATGTACACTGAGTTTGACTAATATACCAAAATCATAACCAACTGATTTGAGATGTAAAATACTTTTCTCTCAATATTAGAAACAAAGGTGGATGAATCACATTAATAATCCTAATGCTATCATTAAAGGAATGAATGATTTTTTTCTGGGTCGGTGTACTACTTTGGACAAATAGATTTGTCATCAATGGTCTGGCTTGAATGGATACTTAAAACTGTGCATCTATCACCTAGAATAAGATGTTGCTGCACATGTGTGTATTCTGCCTATATTATGATAACAGATCATAAATTGAGAGTGCGCTGTTTCTCATTTCTTTGTGGTTGTCAGGCAAATTTTCCCATACATGTAAAAAATTCATATATAATATTTCGACATATTTATATGACGTTTTGTTACATGCATATAATATGTAATGATTAAGCCTGGGTTTGAAGGGTATCCATAATATAAAGAATTTATCATTTCTATGCATTGGGAGCATTTAAAGCTCTTTCTACTAGCAGTTTTGAAATACATGGTACATTGTTATTAAGTATAATCACCCTACTCTGCTATCACATATTTGAACTTATTCCTCCTATGTAATTGTATCTGTGCACTCATTAACCAACCTCTCTTTATCTCCTCAACAGGCACCCACCCTTCCAACCGTCTGATAACTATTATTCTACTTTCTGTTTCCTTGAGATCACCTTTTTTGAGCACTCACATATGAATGAGAAAATGTGATATTTGTCACACTGTGCCTGTTTTGTTTCACTTATTATAATAACCTCCAGTTTCATCTATTTTTCTGCAAATGGCAGGATTTCATTTTTTTTAATGTTCTACTAGTACTCCACTGGGCATATAGGCCAATTTATAAAAATCCATTTATCCATTGATAGACGCTAATGTTGATTACATATCTTGGCTACTGTGCGTAATACTGCAATAAACATGGGAGTAGGCAAGTATCACTGTTATAGTGATTTATTTTCTTTAGATAAAAGAACAGTGTTGGCATTGGTGGAATAATATGACAGTTCTATTTCTAGTTTGTTGAGAAATTTCCATACCATTTTTCATAATGACTATACATTATTTTAAATCTGCATCTCACTCTGTTACCCAGGCTGGAGTGCAATGGCACAATCATGGCTCACTGCAGCCTTGACCTTCTGGGGTTCGGGCAATTCTTTCACCTCAGCCACCTGAGGAGATGGGACTATGGGTGCAAACTATTATGCCTGGATAATTTTTATTTACTTATTTACTTATTTATTTATTTATTATTTTAGAGAGGAGGTTCTGCTATGTTCTCCAGGCAGGACTCAAATTCTTTTATTTCCTTTTTAAAAAATTTTTTTAATCAATATTTGTTATTATGGTTTTGTGGGGTACAGTTAAGGGTTAGGTATACAAATACGTTTCATTCAGGCACCCTGTTGATAAGAGGTGTTTCCCGTCCCTAGACAGATATTTGCTACCGTTAATCCCATCTCCCCTGCCCCATAGTTTCCTGCTACTGTCAGTCATTTTCTTATAGTATTACATTGGATGTTAAAGGTCCATTATATGAGTGAGAACGTGTGATACTCGGATCTTTGCTTCTGTGAGAGGTCACTCAGTATTATAGACTCTAGTTCCATCCAGGTTGCTGCATGTAAAACCTCAAACTATAAGAACCTTAGAAAATGCAGGACACACCCTTATGGAAATTGGAACTGGCATCCAATTCCTGAACAAATCCTGAACCCCATAGGCCATAAGAGATAAGATAGACAAGTGGGTCCTCATTAAACTGACAAACTTTTGCCAACTCCAGGTACCTGTTGTATGTCATTTTAGAGTATTTGCCAACTCCAGGTCCGACAAAGGCTTAACATCTTGGATCTACAAGTTACTCATATGTGCTGAAAAGAAAAAAAACAAACAACCCCATTATAAAGTGGGCAAAAGATATGAGCAGACACTTCTCAAAGGAAGACATCAGAGCAGCCAACAGACACATGAAGAAATGTTCGACCTCACTAATCATCAAGGAGATGTAAATAAAAACTACACTGAGATACCACCTAACTCCAGTCAGAATGGCAATTATCAATAACTCAAAAAATAACGGTTGCTGGA
>NW_007260467.1:154935-157010 GCF_000164805.1 Carlito syrichta
GTGGTACATATACACGATGGAATACTATGCGGCCATAAAAAAGAACAAAATCATGAATTTCACAGCAACCTGGATGGAATTGGAGTCTATAATACTGAGTGACCTCTAACAGAAACAACAATCTGAGCATCACATGTTCTCACTCATATATTGGACCTTGAACATCTATTGTAATACTATAAGAAAAGGATTGACAGTGGTGGGAAACTATGACGGGTGAGGGAGGGGAAGGGAGGTGGGGTTAACGGTAGTAAATATCTATCTGGGGACTGGGAGACACTGCTTATCAACAAAGGTGCCTGAACGAAACGTATTTGTATATCTACCCCTTAAGTGTACCCCACAATACAAAAATAAAAAATATTGATTAATAAAAAATAAAATAAAATTCTGTGATTCCTTAATACAATGTCATTGGCAATAATGACATTCAGAAATATTTTAAAAAGTTTAAATAACGGTTTTAATATTAGTCACTATAAATTCTAGAGAAAATTTTCAATTAGTTCTGCTTGAATTAGAGTTTTAAAACCACTAGCTGTTATAGAGTTTCATCACACTACAGTCATTTATTAATTTTTTTACCATTTACTCAGGAAAATATAGTGTCATTATATAAGAAAAAGGTTTTCTTTAAATATTTCCCCAAAACAAGTCATAGATACATTCAGAATTGATTTCAAACAAATCATTATTTTAATCACTTCTCTATGATCTAATAAATCATGTAAAGAATAAGATAAGCCGGGCTCGGTGGCTCAACCTGTAATCCCGCGCCTTTGGGAGGCTGAGGTGAGTGGATTGCCTAAGCCCGCGGGTTCGAGACCCGCCTGGGCAGCGAGACCTCATCTCTACAATAAATCAAAAAATCAGCCGGGCGTGGTAGCGCATGCCTGTAATTCCAGCTACTTGGAAGGCTGAGGCGGAAGGATCGCCGGAGCCCCAGCAGGTCGAGGCTGCGGTGGGCGGAAGCGGCCACTGCACTCCAGTCTGGGCGACAGAGTGAAACTCCAACTCAAAAAAAAAAAAAAAAAAAGAATAAGATAGTTTGTGTATTTTAACATCTCTATTATGATGTTGCTGTCTTTAGAGTCTTTTCAACATTTTTAATTTCGGTTGATTCTATCATCTTTTTCTTGTAAGAGAATTCACAGAAAGTCTTCAAGAATTTTGTGCTAAATTTCTCCTTAATTTATTATAATTACTTTGAACTCACTGTCTCAGTCATGTAACTTTAAATAACCAATTGAATTGTTTTTATAATGTGTATAATGTGTACAATGCCATGGTTATACTACTTTTCAAATTTTTAAGATTTTAAGTGTGTGTGTGTGTGTGTGTGTGTGTGTGTGTGTGTGTGTGTGTGTTTAGGGGAGTTATTATTTTGGCAAAGTATTAGTTGGAAAATCAATCACTTTGTGAAACAAAAAGGGTTCAAATTACAATGTTGTATCTTGGCTTTTATAATATCTGAATAATTCAATGATGTATTTTTCTTTTGAGTCTACTTAAATTTGAAAGTGAAGACAGCTTAGGGAAAAATGAAATACAGAAAAATTAAAAAAATCAAAGACTATAAAAATTGTTGAATGTTAGCTGTTCACAGAATGTTTCAATGCATAATAATTACATTAAATTCATAAAAACATTCAAAGAAAAATTTTACTGGTCAGGTCTTTTTGTGTTGCAAATGATGCACACTCAATTTATTCAGCCTAGGGCAAACAAAACAAAACCTTTCACTGAATTAGGAGATTCAATTACAGTGGGTTTTATGCAACATTATATTTAGGGCTAGTTTGAGTTTTACACTTTCTATCTCCTTTACTCTCTTTCTCTATCTTTGTCCCATTCTTCCATCAGCTTTCTTATCAATGCTTAAGAATCGGAAGTTCACCAGCAGCAACTGACAGGCTTGCAATCATGGTTTCACTATTCACAGCATTATTCTTTCCTAATAACTCAAATATCTAAAATTGATTCTAATTTACCAGACATTGAATTGTGTGGCCTCTTTTGGAACCAGAGAAAGATCTCATATTGGCATGTTTCACATCATCATTTACACATTAGAA
>NW_007260467.1:157468-158735 GCF_000164805.1 Carlito syrichta
GGAGCCAGGCTCAGTGGCTCAGCCTGCAATCCCGCGCCTTTGGGAGGCTGAGGTGAGTGGATTGCCTGAGCCCGCGAGTTGGAGACCCACCTGGGCAGTGAGACTTCATCTTTACAATAAATAAAAAAATCAGCTGGGCGTGGTAGCACACGCCGGTAATTCTGGCCCTGAGACGGAAGGACCGCCGGAGCCCAGCAGGTCGAGGCTGCGGTGGCTGGGAGCGGCTGCTGCCCTCCAGTCTGGGCGACAGAGTGAGACTCCGACTCAAAAAAAAAAAGCAGCATAGGAGGATGGAGGTAAGATTGCATTGTGGCATACAGAGATTCACCTGAGGAAAATGGACATTTTCCAGTTATTAATAGTAAAGACAATAGCAGAACGTTCTACGTTATTCAACTCAAACATTTTAAAACACATGGGAAATAAAAGAGTAATTTTTAATGGCGTATGAAGATATCTCAAGAATGCCTACAGTGATTTTTCCCTGAATATGTGACAAGACTGTTAAAAATTTTGACATCAGTCTTTAAGAGAAGTTTAAGAAAAACTCAAAGATATTTCTCCCCTAGGCTTAAAATACATTAAAATAATACACGATTTTGGAAAAAATATGGATTTCCATGTGCCAACCTCACATTGTTTCAACACTTTCTGAATCTCACGGCTTCATTTTTGGCCTAAATCTATTTCTAGATGACACCACAAATCCACTAGACATTCAATCAGTGCATTGAGCTGACTTAAATTTTTATGTAATGACATAGCTAATTGATTTGCTTGTTGAAATTAGTTGTTGGTTAAATCTTAATTCAAGGTCCTCATCCCAGAGAAAGCAATTTCTTTTTGTCTTATACTAACCTTAGTACAGTGATTAAATCAATTAGGATAACTTCCATGTAGATGACTGGCATGTTAAATTTGGTTCCTCTTTCTTTTTTCTTGTAACATACCACTCCTGAATTAGCCTTTTAAAGTGTTTAATAATTTGGAATTTTTCTTGTGGAGGTGCACAGAGGATTTACTTGTCTAACAACAAGATTATTTTAATAAGTTTACTTATCTTATAGAATGCCAGAGAGCCAGTTTTTGCTATTTTATATATATCTCTGTGTTTTTAGATAATGGTGGTCCACACTCCTTTATTCCATTCTAATTTCATGTTCCCGGGGCTCAGTCTGGACACAGAGCCAGACCCTGTCTCGAAAACATCAGAATCTTACACAAATTCTCAACTGCTCATGGTGTGTTCACAAGGCGGCTGGCTTTA
>NW_007260467.1:158755-166768 GCF_000164805.1 Carlito syrichta
ATTCAAGGTCCTCATCCCTGAGAAAGCAATTTCTTTTTGTCTTATACTAACCTTAGTACAGTGATTAAATCAATTAGGATAACTTCCATGTAGATGACTGGCATGCTAAATTTGGTTCCTCTTTGTTCTTGTAACATACCACTCCTGAATTAGCCTTTTTCTTTTTTTTGAGTTGGAGTCTCACTCTGTCGCCCAGACTGGAGTGCAGTGGCTGTTCCCGGTCACCGCAGCCTCGACCTGCTGGGCTCCAGCGATCCTTCCGCCTCAGCCTTCCGAGTAGCCGGAATCACAGGCATGCGCTACCACGCCCGGCTGATTTTTTGATTTATTGTAGAGATGAGGTCTCGCTGCCCAGGCGGGTCTCGAACCCATGGGCTCAGGCAATCCACTCACCTCAGCCTCCCAAAGGCGCGGGATTACATTTCTGAGCCACCGAGCCCGGCTCTGAATTAACCTTTTAAAGTGTTTAATAATTTGGAATTTTTCTTGTGGAGGTGCACAGAGGATTTACTTGTCTAACAACAAGGTTATTTTAATAAGTTCATTTATCTTATAGAATGCCAGAGAGCCAATTTTTACTATTTTATATATATCTCCATGTTTTTAGATAATGGTGGTCCACACTCCTTTATTCCATTCTAATTTCATGTCTCTGAAAATAACATAAAATTACATTTTAAAACCAATCTATAGTGAGTCTATGTTTTATCTTTATACCAATATATTATCTCTTTTATAATAGTAATAGGATCAAAACATTTTAGGATATTTTGAAATAGTCAGAATGCATTTCACAGACTTGTTACTTCTTGTTAGAGAAGCAGCATTCATTTTCTTGTTTGAGGAATTGAGCAGTGGCAATCCACCCTTTTTGTAACTACTTGAAGGGTTATTAAAAATATTTATGATTGGTCTCCAACCTTAGAAATTAACTAAAAATAAATAGTTGGGATTTATTTTTTGAAAATTTTCCAAGTGATACCAATGTGCAGCCAGGGATGAAGATTACATCCAACACACGAATCCATGAACTTCAAATTGAGATATTCTGCAAAATTAGGGTAGAGAAGAATGAAGAAATGAAAGACTAGACAAGCAGAGGTAGTGGGGCACATCTCCTGTGTTAATGTAATTCTTCTCACATATTTTACTTTCTTATTTTTCAACATTTTTTTGTTTAACATACAGCATGACTATTGAGATTGTATTGTCAGGCCTTGTGCTTCCGTAAGGGCATGCAAGGTTCAGATATGCTTACTCTATGTTAAATTGTATTTTCTTTTGTGCTAAATACCATACACTTATTTTCATCCCAATATAATTTGTTTTAGATGCCAGTTAAATTAATTGTCTTGACTCAGTTAATACAGTGCCAGTTTATAGTTTTTGCTTTAAAAATAAAAGTGATAGAAAAATATTGTTTTTCTTGTTTTATTTGTATAAAGTCAATAATCTTATTATCAATATGTTATGATTCAAATTAATTAGTACATACGTCTACTGTATCAGTACTTTAAAGATACAGTTTTATTTGCTTTTGAATCAGTCCTAATCTTGATTCTAATCAGTACTCTAAACATTTGCGATCTTTATGACATGTAAAAACAAATTGGCAACTGAAGGTTCTTGTGTAAACATTGTGGTGATTTGTAATGCATAGATTTGTTTTCCTGACCACAAATTATTTGAAGAGGAACCTATACTCTACGGATATATAATTTTGCAGAGACTGGACTGGTGAAAGGCAGTGATTTGGAACATGTGCTGAGTGACTAAGAATCTGGACATTAGGCTCACCATACCCCAAGCCTCACTAAATGTGTGGGTTTGGCACCTTTATTTTGCGACTTTAGGCAATGTAATTGTAAGAATAAAAAATTGTAAAATTAAAAAATAAAGTGTAAAATTAAATTGTAAAAAATAAAAAATGCTAGTTATAATTACTGTATATAGTTGCTACTAGGCTTAAATAACATGATCTAAAATCAGCAGGATCCCAGGAAGAACTTATTAAATGTTAGTGATCATTATTATTATCTCTTAGGGAACTCTGAACAAGAGGAACACTGCCTTGAACAGATATTAATTATACCAAACTAATTCTTCAACAGAGCAATTGCATGGGATGAATAAAGAAGAAATGAGGAGTATGAAATTGATGCAGAGAGGTTGAAATGCACAGAGTCTCTAGACTAGGAGAACTGTCAACAGAGCTACTGCTACAGCTAGTGCAGCACAGAATGATAGCCTCATTCTCCTGAGTGCATGACCATTGAAATTGTATTGTCTGCCCTTGTGCTTCAGTGAATTCTTGTGTCTGAAAGCATTCATGTGGACTCAGACATATTTTCTTAGAGCTATACCTGAGTGTCATATAACATTTTGCTTTACAGAATGATGTTATTTTCATCAGAACCTTTAACTTGTGTCTGGCATAAGGAAGACAGTTGGTTATTTAATGCCATTTTTATACACATTACACTTTTAATGTCCAATTCCATTTTTTCAATAGGTAATACTTATTGAATTCTTGTGTAAACATTCGTATATTATCTATGAATATCGTTTTTCTCAATCTGAATGTTATG
The DNA here is from genome assembly GCF_000164805.1 of Carlito syrichta. Taxonomy (NCBI): domain Eukaryota; kingdom Metazoa; phylum Chordata; class Mammalia; order Primates; family Tarsiidae; genus Carlito; species Carlito syrichta. The sequence continues at coordinate 161,344 of NW_007260467.1, forward strand.
TTGTCTATTTGTTATGTTAAACTGGTAGGAGGATTCGATTCAATGTTGAAGAGGTGGAGTGACCACAGAAACTTTTATGGCACTCTTGAATTTTAAGGAGATCTTCTATCATTCACTGTGAATTTAAATTTCCATATTTCTTTTCTAAATTCCCTTATCAAATAAAGGAATTTTGCTTATAATCTAAGTTTGTTTAGTGCTTTAAATAAGAGCTTGGTATTCAATTGGAACACGATTTATCTATTTCTATGGCTGTGTCATTCTCCATTAATTTCTCAGTGTCATAAATGCATATTTTGTAGTAATTTTTAAATGTCACTTCTGTTTTTGGCTTGCATAGTTTTTGATGAGCAGTCACTTGTTATTCTTTCATTGTCCTAATGCTAATTGATCACTGCATTCAGAAATGAGTCCATCTTGGATATTGATATTATTCTTTTAAACTTATTTCAGAATTCACTGTGATACGAATGTTATTAAAATTTTAACTTCATATTCTACAAGTGTAAATTTGAATTTACTGCTTCATATTCTTGTATTCTTTTCTAATTTTTTTTAAAGTTATTGTATCCTTTTTATCATGAATAAGATTAGTTTTACTAATGGCTAATGAAGTCAAACATTTTTCTTTTTGTGAGCTTATCCACAACCCATGTCTTTTCTTTAGTAAAATGTCTATATAAATCTTTGCACATTTTACTGTTTTTTTATTACTGAAATTGTGTTTACATGTAATAAATTCCAATTCTTTTCTTCTGTGTTTTTAAATCGTTTTAGAAATCAAATTGTCTTAGATTCAATTAAATCAAATGTATCAATTATTATTATTATTTTTTAATACTACCAAACCAACTTTGCCTTTCCTAGGTTTCCAGTGTTTTTCCATTAACACTTTATATCTCTAGGTTTTTATTGTTTGAATACCTTAATATATATTTAGGGTTTATAATGATCCAAATATGATGTATCCTGGCAAATATTTCTTGTTTATTTTTAAAGTGTGTATGCTATTGTTGAACAGAATATTCTCTAAATTATATCAACTTCATTGATAGTGTTTTTGAGGTCTTCAATGTATTTGTTGCCTAATTGTTTTATCAGTTACAGAGAGAGGAGTGATGAAGTGTGTCTCAATAATTGTGGGCATATCATTCTGCTTTCATTTATATCAGTTTTTGTTTTTATGTATTTTCAAGACCTTTTATTTTGTGCAGACACTTTTGGGATTGGTAGCCTTCCTGAGGAATTGACCCCATTACTGTTATGTACATTCTTCATACTATTAGTTTTCTGACATGTATTTTCTTATTTCTTTTTCTTCATTTCTTTCTTTCTTTTTATTTCTTTCTTTATTTCTTTATTCTTTTGAGAACTGCTTTCAGTCTCTTGCACAAGCTGAAGTTCACTGGCATAATCACAGCTTCCCATAGCCTCAAATTCCTGGGCTCAGACGATCTTCATGCCTCAGCCTCCTGAGCAGTAGGGGCTATAAGCACCCACCAAAAATCCCAACTGATTTTTCTATTGCTTGTGGGCATGGTGTCTCACTTTGTTGCCTACACTGATATTGACTTCCTCATCTTCAGGAATGCACCCATCTCAGCTTCACCAAGAACTGGATTACAGGTGTGCGCCACTGCACCCGGCTGTATTTATTTCAATTCCCTCTCCTTCATCTTTTGGTATTGTCGTTTCTGTCTTTTTTGGAATCCTGAAAACTTTGAATTCTCCATCACTTGGAGTATTTTTCAGGTATAATGCAGCAGGTACTGCTCATCCCTGGTTTAAAACAACTGTGCAGATAACATCATCATTTTGGGCTCACTCAGGCCAATAAATGTAATAAATACAACTTCCTTCTAAACTTATGTCTTTATGGTTCATATGTCTTAAGTTCTTGGGTATTCAGGCTTCGTATTCTCTTTAAATAAGGACTGAACTTACTTTGGTTCTGAATGTTATCATGTTTACTTTCTCTTTCTACACATCTCCAAAACTGGAATCCTGCTTAGTTCTTGCTAAAGAAAATAACAACTATTTGTTGCATATTACCTTAAATTTCCTTTGGTTATTATAAGAGTTTTTGAGATGAGAACTATTATGAGTCTATTTCATAAAAGAGGAAACTAAGGTTTACTGCGCTTAGATAACTTGGCTAGGTACACCAACAGCAAAGTTTAGGGCTGGTTTTCAGAGTCATATCTTTATTGTTGCTTTCATTCAATAAAACATATTAATTTCCTACCAAATTTCAGATGTTGCTCTTCTATATGATTTACAGGTATATTCAGGCAGTGAACAAATATACGTATATGTGTGTGTGTGTGTGTGTGTGTGTGTGTGTGTGTGTGTCTCTTCTCATCCTTTACTTGTGGGACTGAGGTGAACAAGAATTGGCAAATATATAAATAAAAGTACAAACATAGAGATTAAAATAAGTGGGTAAAATAAATAGTATGTAGGGTAATTATAGGGAGAAATGGAATGCAGTGAAGGGCACTGGAGTGTTAGTTGGTGGGGGAAGGTGAAATTTAAGAAGAAACTTAAAAGGGTTCTAAAAAAACAAAAACAATGTGCCAATGTGTACATAAGGGGAATGAATGCTCCAGGGAAACCAAACAGCCAGATAGAAGACCATAAAGCAAAAACAAAACAAAATAACAACAATAACAACAACAACAAACACAGAGTACTCAGAAAACAGAACATCACCAGTATGTGGGAAAGAGAGGGTTTAGCGTGGAGAGCAGAAGACAATGAAATCAGAAAGGAAATGATACACTCAGATCCTAGAAGGTTGGAGGTTTTCAGCTTTTGCTTTGAGTATTCCATTGAAAATGTTTGAATGATACGATCTGACTTATATTTAGGAGAATCTATGGATGCCATGCTAATTTGAGAATGCAGGAGTGTGAGGACACCATTGGGAAGACTAACAATATATTCAAATAATTTATTAACTAAAAACTGTTAGATCAGGGATTGGCAAAAGCAGTCCCACAGATTTTGTGATCATTTTGTATGACCTGTGAGCTAAGAATGATACTTAAATTTAGAAACAGTTTAGAAAATGAAAAAGGAAGTGAAAAAGCAAGAGGAGGGGGAGGAGGAAGGAAATGAGGAGGAAGAGAAGGTACTACATAAACAGTATATGAACCATAAAGCTAAAAATCCGGTTTGCTGAATCCGGTTTGCTAGGATCTTGTTGAGAATTTTAGCATCTATGTTCATCAAAGATATTGGCCTGTAGTTCTCTTTCTTTGTTGGATCTTTACCTGGCTTGGGTATCAATGTGATGTTGGCTTCGTAAAATGATTTGGGGAGCGTTCCATCTTTCTCAATCGCCTGGAATACCTTCAGTAGGATTGGTATCAGCTCCTCCTTAAATGTCTTGTAGAATTCTGCTGGAAAGCCATCTGGACCAGGGCTTTTTTTTGTAGGAAGTTTTCTTATTACATAGTCGATTTCCTTGATTGTTATTGGTATATTTAGGGTCTCAATTTCTTTTTGTTCCAACTTAGGTAGGTTGTGTGATGTCAGAAAGTCCTCCATTTCCTTAAGGCTTTCAAGTTTGTTTCCATGAAAGTGTACGTAGTAGTCTCTAATGATCTTTTGTATTTCTTCAGGGTCAGATGTGACTTCATCTTTTGTGTTTCTGATTGTGCTTATTTTGTTTTTTTCTCGTTTTTTCTTGGGGACCATCAATCTTGTTTATTCTTTCGAAGAACCAGTTTTTTGTTTCATTGATTTTTTCTATTATCTTTTTGTCTTCTATGTCCTGGATTTGGGCTTTTATTTTGGTGATCTGGATTCTTCTGCTGAAATTAGGGTTTTTGTGGTCTTGCTTTTCCAGCTTCTTTAGGTGGCTTGTTAGGTTGTCAATTTCTGTTCCTTCCATTTTCCTCATGTGTGTTTGTAGGGATATAAATTCCCATCTTATTACAGCTTTTAAGGCATCCCAGAGATTTTGGTAAGATGTTTCTTTATTTTCATTTGTTTCCAGGTATCTTTTGATCTCTATTTTGATGTCATCATTGACCCAGGAGTTATTTAGCATCATGTTGTTTAGTGTCCATGTCTTTGTGGGTTTTTTGGGGACTTTGTTGGTGTCAATGTTTATTTTTATTCCACTGTGGTCCGAGAAGGTGCATGGTAGAATTTCAGTCCTTTTAAATTTGCTTATACTTGATTTGTGTCCAATTATGTGGTCGATCTTAGAATATGTTCCATGTGGTGATGAGTAGAATGTGTATTCTGTGGTCTTTGGATGGAGTGTTCTATAGGTATCAATTAAGTCCATTTGGTCCAGAGTCTCACTGAGGTTCCGGATCTCCTTGCTGATTTTTTGTCCTGATGATCTGTCTAAGGTTGTGAGTGGTGTATTAAAGTCCCCAGTTATTATGGTGTTAGAGTCAATGTCTTTCTTTAGTTTTCCTAGAAGTTGCTTTATGAATGTTGGTGCACCTATGTTGGGTGCATATATGTTTAGGATAGATATTTCTTGTTGATGGAGTGAACCTTTTATCATTATGTAGTGGCCCTCTGTATCTTTTTTAATTTTTGATAGCTTAAATGGTATTTTGTCTGAAATTAGGATCGCGACTCCTCCTTTCTTTTGTGTTCCATTCGCCTGAAAATTTGTTTCCCATCCTCTTACTTTGAGTCTGTGTATGTCCTTTCTAGTGAGATGAGTCTCTTGAAGGCAGTATATTGTTGCCTGGTGATATTTTATCCATTTTGTCATTCTATGTCTTTTCAGTGGTGCGTTTAGTCCATTCAGATTCAGACTAATTATTGAAATGTGAGAGTTCGTCCCTATCGTGGAGTTCTTATTGAGTTGTTGTTCTTCCACTTGGTTTTTTCTTTTTTCTTTTCTTTTTTTTTTGTCTTTCTTTTGGTTTGGGGGTTGGTTCGTGTATATATTATTCTTTTCCCTGTACTCTTGTGAAGAACGTTGTTCTTTTTTCCTTTTCTTCTGTGTTTAGTACTTTCTTAAGTGTTTCATGTAGAGATGGTTTGGTGGCAGCATAACTTCTTAGGGATTGGATATCTGGGAAAGATTTTAATTCTCCCTCACTGATGAAGCTTAGCTTGGCTGGGTAGGTTATTCTTGGTTGAAATTGTTTATCCTTTAGGACTTTGAAGATAGGGCTCCAAGCTCTCCTAGCCTGCAGGGTTTCTGCATGTAAATCTGCTGCTATTCTGATTGGTCTTCCATGGTGGGTGATCTGGGCTTTTTCTCTTGCTGCCTTTAGGATTTTTTCTTTTGTGCCTACTTTATTTAGGCGAATTATTATGTGTCTAGGAGTTGGTCTTCTCATTTGTTGTCTTTCAGGGGTTCTCTGAATCTCTTGTGTTTGAATTTTTGTATCACTGATTAGATAAGGGAAATTTTCTGAATGATCTCGTGGAAAGTTTGTTCCAA
>NW_007260467.1:166788-248964 GCF_000164805.1 Carlito syrichta
TCCGATTATTCTTAGGTTAGGCCTCTTGAGGTAGTCACTCATCTCTTGAAGGTTTTGTTCTGTCTTTTTGAGCTTATTTTCTGTGTTTTTAAGAGTTTGGGTTATTTGTATATTTTGGTCCTCAAGCTCTGAGATTCTTTCTTCTGCTTGGGTAATTCTGCTTTCCATGCTTATCAATTTGTTATTTATTTCATTCACAGTACTCTTTATTGCTGTTTTTTTTTTCTTTTTTTTGAGTTGGAGTCTCACTCTGCCACCCACACTGAGCCACCGAGCTCGGCTGCTTTATTACTGTTATCTCAGATATCAGCTCCTGCCTAGTTTCTTCTTGTGTCTCCTCAATTCTTTTTAATCTCTCCATTATTGTTTTGATATCTACATTTGCAGTTTGAGACCCTTCATTCTGGGGACTTTTCATTGTTTGCATTCCAAAGTCAGTTTTCTCAGTGTCTGCTCTCCCAGGCATCTGGGAGAGACCCATACTCTTCTTTTGGTGTTTCTTCATTTCTGTAGATTTTTCTCCTTTGCCCCCTTTCCCTCCCCCTCTTCAATTCTGTTTTTGAGGTAAGGTGGGGTTGCTTTTATTTCTCTTCTGCAATGACCTGTTCTTCCTTATGAGGATCTTCTGGCTTTGTTCACTTTTCCCTCTGCTTTACAGTCTGCCTATCCAGCAGTATGCAGTTTTGGTCCCTAGATTTAAAAAGGGGGCATATAAAAGAGGAAAATAATGGAGGAAGGGGGGGTCAATAGGTAGTTAGAAAGAGAAAAGTGCGAGAGAGAAAACAGATATACATACCAACTATCAGGTGAGAGAGAGACACAGGGCCGGGAAGAAGTGAAGAAAGACACGTAAGAAAGATTCCCTAAGGAGTACTGATAGCTACACAGAGACAGGTCAATAAAATCGAGAAACAGTGTAGGTCAGAAGGTAAACAACAGACGTGATCTAAACCAACAGTTACAATGATAAAATCATAAGTCAAAATAAGCGAAAGAGAGAAGTGCGAGAGTGAAAACAGATATACATACCAACTATCAGGTGAAAAAGAGACACAGAGCCAGGAAGAAGTGAAGAAAGATAGGTAAGAAAGATTCCCTAAAGAATACTGATAGCTACACAGAGACAGGCCAATAAAATCAAGAAACAGTATAAGTCAGAAGGTAAACACCACACATAACTAACAGTTTCAATGATAAAATCATAAGTCAAAATAAGCGATCAGACTAGAGTCACTTCTGTGATCTCCGATTCCAGCCTCTCCCTTTTGTTTTCCTTGCAGCGTAGGGGTTGGGCTTTGTCTCCTGCTTCGCGCTGTTGCCTTAGGAACTGAGGTAAAGTTTGTTGATAGGTGGGCAGGGCAATGGAAGTCTCTGCCTGGAGAATAGCAAGGTAGTTTATCCAGATCTGTTTTTCTCCACTTGTCTGTGTCCCCCGGCTTGGGGTCTCGCACTGAGTGCCTCAGCCAGGGTGGGCCCGGAGTTCCAGAGCTCCAAAGCTCCAAAGGGCAGGCAGTGGGCAGCGAGAGTGGCTCTGGGCCCCCCACAGGGTACTTCAGCCAGGAATGGGACCAGTGTCTCTGAGGGGCGGGCGCCCAGAGCCTCCCTGTGTGACCGGCAGTGCCGGGTGCCGGGCTGGAGACACTGCAGCTGGGGAGAGAGCCAGAGGGAGCAGGGACCCAAAACTTCCCCGCACGCTTCAATATCTGGCCTTAGGAAATGAGGTAAAGTTTGTTGATAGGTGGGCGGGGCAATGGAAGTCTCTGCCTAGAGAATGGTGAGGCAGTTCAAGCAGATCTGTTTTTCTCCACTTGTCTGGGTCCTCCGGCTTGGGGTCTCACGCTGAGTGCCTCAGCCAGGGTGGACTCGGAGTTCCAGAGCTCCAAAGTTCCAAAGGGCAGGCGGTGAGCGGCGAGAGTGGCGTTGGGCCCCCTACAGAGTACTTCAGCCAGGAATGGGACCCGTGTCTCTGAGGGGCGGGCGCCCAGAGCCTCCCTGTGTGACCAGCGGCTTGATGCCGGGTGCCTGGGCTGGAGACAATGCAGCCGGGGAGGGATCTGGAGGGGGCTGGGACCAGAGACTTCCACACACGAGTAGAACAGCAGCAGTGGGTGGGGGCCGCAATATCTGGCCTTGCGTGGGACTGAAGTTCCCGGACCTGGCACCAGCACGGTTGGTGGTGGCCTGGGGGATGGGGGAAGAGAAGTAATAGCCTTTTTGGGAACTCACGTTCAGAGAATCTCACCAGTTTACCTATGCCGTCGTCATCTTGCCCCATCTCCCACGATTTTCTTTTATATGTTTTTCTCTATTTCTGAAGAAAATGTCATTGATGTTTTAATAAAGATTGTATTAAATCTGTAGATTGCTTTGTATAGTATGGACCTTTTAACAATATTAATTCTTTCAATCCATGAACATGAAATATCTTTACATTTATTAATGTCCTTATCAATTATGTTCATCAATGTATAATCGTTTTCCTTATAATGATCATATACTTCTTTGGTTAAATTTATTCCTAGGTATTTTATTATTTTTGTTGCTATTGCAAATGGGAGTAATTTCTTGATTTCTTTTTCAGATAGTCCACAGTTAGTTTTTAGAAACACAACTACTTTTTGTACATTGGATTTAGTTTATTCTGCAACTTTACTGAACTCATTTATTAGTTCCAAGAGTGTTTTGGTGGAGTCTATATAGTTTGCAAACAGAGACAATTTCATTTCCTCCTTTCCAATTTGGATGGCCTTTATTTCTTTCTCTTGCCTGACAGTTTTGTTAGGGTTTTCAGTAGTATGTTGAATAGAAATAATAAAAATGGGTATCCTTGTCTTGTTCCAGATTTTACAGGAAAATGTTTCACTTTTTCCCCATTCAGTATATGCTGTTAGCTGTGGGATTGTCATATATGGTCTTTATTGTGTTGAGGTACATTCCCTCTATACCTAATTTGTTTAGGATTTTTATTATGAAGGGATGTTGAATTTTATTGGATGCTTTTACTTCATATATTGGAATGATTATGTGATTTTTGTACCTCGTTCTGTTAATGTGATATATCACGTTTATTGATTTGCATATGTTGAACCATCCATGCCTCCTTGGGATGAATTCTACCTGATCATGGTGAATAATCTATTTGATGTGCTGTTGAATTTGGATTGTTAGCATTTTGTTAAAAATTTTTGGATTAGTGTTCATCACATATGTTGACCTGCAAATTTCGTGTGTGTGTGTGTGTGTGTGTGTGTGTGTGTGTGTGTGTGTGTGTACTTGTCTGGTTTTGATGTCAGAGTAATTCTGGCCTCATAGTTGAGTTTTTAATAATTCTCTCCACTTCAAATTGTGGAATAGTTTGATTTTTTTTAATGGTATTAGCTCTTCTTTAAATGTTTAATAGAACTTTGTAGTGAATCCATCAGGTCCTAAGCTTTTCTTTGATGTAATGCCTTTTATTACTGATTCAATTGCATTACTCATTTTGGGTCTGTTCAGGTTTTCTATTTCTTTATGATTCAACATTTGTAGATTGCATGTGTCCAGGAATTTATACCTGTCTTCCAAGCTTTCCAATTTTTTGGCATATAGTTGTTCATAATAGTATTTAATGATCCTTAATATTTCTGTGGTATCAATTGTGATGTCTTTTTTAACTCTTTAATTTTATTTATTTGAGTCATTTCTCTTTTTTCTTAGTCTAGCTAAAAGTTTTTCAATTTTATCTTTCTTGCAAAAACCTTTCTACTTTGTTGATCTTTTGTATTTTTGTAGCCTCTGTTTATTTATCCCCTGATCTTTATTATTTATTTCCTTCTATTAGTTTATTGTTGCTTATCTAGTTCCTTGAGGTACAACATTGGATTGTTTACTTGAGATCCTACTAGTTTTGTAACATAGGTGTTTATTGCTATAAACTTCCATTTTAAGACTGCTTTTGCTGTGTCCCATAGGTTTTGTATGTTGTGTTTCCATTTTCAATTGTCTCAAGAAATTTTTTAATTACCTTTTCTCCTTTCTTCATTGACTTATTGGTTGTTCAGGAACATGTTTAATTTCCATGTATTTGTACAGTTTTCAAAGTTCCTACTCATTGATTTATAGTATCATTCCACTGTAATCAGAAAAGATACCTGATATGATTTTGATTTTAAAAATCTTAAAACTTTTTTGTGGCTTAACATATGATTCATCCTGAAAAATGTTCTATATGTTGTTGAGAAGAATGTGTATTTTGTGGCTGTTTAATGAAATGTTCTGTAAATGTATGTCAGGCCCATTTGGTCTAGAGTATTTTTTTTATTCTGAGGTTTCTTTGTTGATTTTCTGTCTAGATGATCTACCCATTGCTGAAAGTGGGGTTTGAAGCTCCTTACTATTGTTGTATTGCAATCAATCTCTCCCTTTCGGTCTATTAATATTTACTTTATATATTTAGGTGCTTTGACATTGAGTGCATATATTTACAATTGTTATATTTTCTTGCTGTATTTACCCTTTTAAATTATATAATTGCCTTCTTTATCTATTTTTACAGTTTTTACCTTAAAGATTATTTTAACTGATATAAGTATAGCTACTTATGCTTGTTTTTGGGGGGGAGTTTCATTTACATGGAATATTTTATCCCATCCTTTCACTTCAGTCGATGCATGTCCTTACAAGTAAAGTGGTAATTAGCATGTGATAAGGTAATCAGGGTAGGGCTCCCATTTTGGGACTGGTAGCTTTATAAAAAGGGGAAGAAAGACCTAAGCTAGTACACTCTTATCCTCTCACCACGTGATATCTTTTGCCATATTATGGTGCATCAAGAAGGCCCTCAACAGATGTTAGAGCCATGCTCTGGACTTTCAAATTCACAGATCTGTAATAAATAAATCTCCATTGTTTATAAATTACCCAATCTATGGCGTTCTGTAATAGCAACATAAAAGAAATTAAGACAAGGGATCAGAAGTCAGGAGTCAGGTGAATGAAAAATTAGAAAAGAAGAGACAGAACACAGTTGGGAAGAATAAAAGAAGGCAAAAAATCAATGAGTAGTACTGGCTGTCTATAACATTTTCTTACTGAGTGTTGGGTGCATGATGAGTTAGTTAAAACATCATGAGTGGAATGTATAGTGTAGCTCTCTGGCTGGTGCAATTTTATTCATTTTATAATATGATCTACTCAGGAACCTCTGACACTGGAAACAAGCACTCAAGCAAGACTGCCACACTGCAGAAGTTCCATCTCTATATAATTCTGCCAATTTGCCATTATGTGACCTCATTCTCATCTCTCAGCAACATTTTCACTGGGTCATTATTTCATCTCTCTGTTTCTAAGTCTTCTACTTTTGAATATTTAGTGTAGGTAAGGAAAATCCTCAACTCTGTAGGAAAACTAAGGATAGAGAAAAGTCTAACAGCATATTAAACTAGCACAACATGTGTTTTGGAATCTAACAGCTAGGATTTCAGTTACATGTATTACATGAGTAATTTTTTTTTCATTTTTAACATTCATCACAGCTCAGAACAGGAGACTGTAAAAATTAGCATATTCTATAAACTAGCATAAGCATGGTGCTAAGTACGGGAGAAGGCACAGAGCTAAATCAGAGGAAGTGTCTGTTTCCATGGAACTAATATTTAGTGCAAGCAAGTGCAGTAATCACAGTTACCCTGATTTTTAAACTCTAAATCAGAACACATAGTGTGACTAAGGATTTCAATTTATTTTGTTGTGTCAGAGGCAGTCTGGAAAGAAAAGTTTGGTGGCTGAAATCTGCAGTTTGGGGGACACTTTGATGGTTGTGCCTAGGGATTGACAAACAATTTTTTTTTCCTCTGCACCTTTTAGACTGATTGCTTCAAAGCAGCCTTGGTTGATTTTTCAATGGGGAAAACAATATCCCTCATGTGCATAGCACTTCACTGAAGACAGAAAGCTTTCAGGTTCACAGCAAGCCTACAATATGTGCAGGTAAGGCATTATCATCTCCATTTTCCAGTTGAAGGAACAGGTTCAGAAAGCAAGGTTAAATGGCTCATTTAAGAACACACACAGGCTGGTCGCAGTGGCACAAGTCTGTAATCCCAGCACTTTGGGAGGCCGAGGCGAGAGGATTGCCTGAGTCCAAGGGTTTGAGACCAGCCTGGGCAACTTGGCGTGAACTTATCTCTACAATAAATCAAAAAATAAGCCAGGCGTGGTTGTGTGCACCTGTAGTCCAGCTACTTGGAAGGCTGGGGTGAAAGGACTGCCTGAGACCAGTAGATCGAGGCTGCAGTGACCATGAGCGTTTCACTGCACTCCAGCCTGGGTGACAGGGTGAGACTCCAACTCAAAACACACACACATACACACACACACACACACACACACACACACACACACACTTAGAAAATGGAAGAACTAGGGTTCAAATTCAGGTTTCTGATTTCAAACTCTTCTACTACACCTAAGTTTAAAAAAATAGAGAACTATGGAGTCAAAAAAGGCCTTTGGTATAATTAGGGGCTCTGGGAAGGTTCCTTGGAGGAAGTAGCATTTGAACTGCGATTTGAAGAATGGGTAATTATTTGGTCAATGGATTCAGAAAAAAAGAAAGGACCCTAGAAGAAGAAAGGTGTGATCAAAAGAAGATAGCAAGAAAGCATAGGGAATGACAACAGAACTGAGAACAATTTTCTAGGGCTGCAGGGGAACAGAAAAGTGAGAAGAAAGGTTGAGAATGAGGGTAAGAACAAGATCACGAAGGACTTTGATGTTTAGGGTAGAAAAGATCACAGCTGGTAGGTGATAAGGAGCTATGGAAAGTTTGAGAATAGTAGAGGTCAGGGTCACTATGATATGTTTTAGGAAGCCTAAGCTGGCAGTAGTGTGGAGAATATACAGTACTGGGAAGGCGGTGGTATGGCCTATATAGAAAACAGAGCTGAAGAGTCTGGAACCTAGGGCATCAAATCTTGAGCCACTGTTCATTGAAGACTTCTCACTCTCCATAGGAAAAGAAATTTAAAATCTTAATTGCATTTATGGCCGTTCAGTGACAACTGTTGTATTGAATCTGGTTTTCGGACAGTGTATTACCTGTGTTACGTGCAGGGCTTAGAAATGCTCCTGGCCCCTGGGGACTGCCCCAAAGTAAGGCTCACTTTCCTCTGACTGTCCAAGTGAATCAGTTCAAGTAAATATGTGTGGGAGTTTTCAATGATTGCCCTATTTTAAAGAATATATTAAAATATTTCTGAGCATTTCCAAAGGCCACTGAAAATGGATTAAGGTAGATTATTAAAAGATAGATGAGTGATGTTTTATTAAAAAAAAAAGAAAGCAGGCACAATAACACACTTGAGATTTGATTATTGAAATTATAGTCCTCTTCTCCATGGTCAAATGAAATAAAAGGTCAGAGTCACCACTTTCTCCACAGAAAGCTGCTGAAGTTATAATTGTAACATGGATAGGTTCCACAAATAAAATGAGGTTTTACAGTGCTCTATAAAATAGCTTCTTTCACAACTGCAAATGTTCAAGCAATTTAAGATATACTGGGTCCAATATAAGGTACTCAAAATACTAACAATGAACTGGATTAACCTGGATATTAGAAATGCAGAAAGGGGTTATTTTAGAAGGTCCATAAACTTTGTTCACATGACAAACACTGGCCCCAATATGTGTGAGTGTCAGTTCTTGTGGTCCGGCAAGTACCTCTTCACCTTTCAAATATGTTAAATGCAATCCATTTTTTCTTGACTTATATTAAGTGTTTCTCTTCCCCTTAAAGGACTAGATATGTTTTCAAAATATAGTGTTTTATAAGATGAGAAAGGTATTGAAACATAATTTGTATTTCGATTTGGTAAATAGTGAAAGCTTTTGCTGACAGTCCACAAAATCTTAAATGATTTTGTCTATAATCTACTTAATAGGCAAATGGAATCAATGCTAACTTAATGGAGAATAAATCTTCATATGAAAATAATGTGGGTAAAGGTTTCTTTCTGCTACCGCTTACAACTTCCTCGCAGTCACCTTCCATTCCTAAGGAACTAGTCCTTGCACCACAAGTGTCTTAATAGACTTCCTTATGAATATTTTATTGGCCTTAATTGGTGAGAGCATACCTACATGTGCACAGATCTCAAAATATATTTGACTGAGGAGCCTGGCTGCTAAAAAATAAAGGAGGGGAATAAAGATTAAAATTGAGAAAAGAAAGCAGAAAAGCAGAGTTAGACAAAGAGAGATGAAAGGGGTAACAAATGGAGGAATAGAGCTGGTAGAAGGAAATATGAGGTCCCACTTGGAATAAATTGGTTCCTAACTCCAAGACACTGTTCTGCTACCAACCAGCTGGCACTCACTGTCCTCAAGTCAGTTTTACCTTCATTGTTCTCACAATCCATTAAAACCAGCTTACTGCTCAAAGATTTAAGGTACCAGATTTAAGAAACAAAAATAAAGTTGAAGTCTTGAAACTGTGCTGGCTAAATCTTAGTCACTAGCCACATGTGGTTATTTAATTTTTTTTTTTTTTGAGTTGGATTCTCACTCTGTCACCCAGACTGGAGAGCAGTGGCCACTCCCAGCCACCGCAGCCTCGACCTGCTGGGCTCCGGCGATCCTTCTGCCTCAGCCTTCCAGTAGCTGGAACTACAGGCATGCACTACCACATACGACTAATTTTTTGAATTACTGTAGAGATGAGGTCTCGCCAAGTTGCCCAGGCGGGTCTCGAACCCGCGGGCTCAGGCAATTCACTCACCTCAGTCTCCCAAAGCGTGGGATTACAGGCTGAGCCACCAAGCTCGGCTGGTTATTTAAATTTAACTGAAAATAATTAAGATTAAATACAATTTAAAAATTCAGTTTCTTTTTCAGATTAAACACATTTGAAGTGTTCAGGAGCCACACGCAACAAATGGCTATCATATCAGATAGTGTAGATATAGAACATTTCTATAATCATAGAAAGTTCCAGTGGACAGCATTGTCTTGAACTGTTATTTCAGTTGTGAATCAATGAACCTTCTGTAACACAGCCCAGCCCCTTCCTTTTGCAGGTCTGTTCTCTATTTCTTAGAGTTTACCTCTGTGCAAATTTAATGTAATTTCCAACCTGCTTATTTTCTATGGGTAGCTATCCTGGTGCTCTGAAAATTAGATTACGTGGTGGTTTCAATCAACAATGAGGCTAACAATAGGTAGCATTTATTGAATATTTATTATGATTATGCCAAGTACTTCTAAGAACTTGACTTATATTTTATATTCAGTCCTCATAAACCATTATAAAGAGGGGGAAACTAAAATATTGAGAGGTTAACAATGTGCCCAAATTTATATTGCTAGCAGGTGGCAGACCAATATTTGAAACAAGGCAGTTTGGCTTCAGAGTCATTTATTTATCAGATTACTGAATGTTTTATAAGATTTTGAGATAAAGAACCAAAAGAGAGAGTTTATGCACTTTGGGACCTTACAATTAAATCCAAGAAGCTAACAAAATGAATTAGTAAACTATTTTTAAAAATTGACAAGTATCAAGACATTTTGGCCTCATAGTAAAGTGCCTTTTCCATTAATATGGAATAAGATTCTTCAATCACACATCTTTAAATGAAGGCTTGTTAAATAGTCACTCAACCTACTTAACCTGAAAGTAATGTCAGAGAAGATACAAACAACCACCATCCTGGAGGAACCTGTGTACACACACTTCCTGGCGAGGAAATATCAAGGTGACCTCTTATCTTCTATGAGAAATTCCACTGTGGCTAGCTAAAGAAATTACAATCACTTAAATATAGAACAGATTAATGAGACATCACAGGGCAGAAAGCACATTAGTTGAGAAATCAAAATACCTATATTCCAGTATTGGCTCTGCCACTGTCTAACAAACATTGCCACCTTAGGTGAGTCCATTCTTTGTTCTAGGTCTCAGTTGGCCCATCATCAAAATGAGGGAGGAAGAGAAAAAAAATCAGAGATTTTCAAATTTGAGTATTTGACTTTCCATAGGGTGAGTAGCCTAGGATACCTGCCCATCGTTTGCAGATTATTTTTTCTCACCTCCATTTCCACAACATTCTCTGCCCATTTGACAAAAGAGAGGTAGACCTCTTGACCATCCTTAGTTTTAGTATGAAGAATTGTACTGAGTGTAAAATGTTCTGGGGTACCACAAAACAAAGGATCCAAGAACACAGAGGCCCCTGCAAGGGAGTCCCTGCAGAATAAGGCAGAGTGTTTGGGTGAGAAATATCGATAAAGCAGTGCCTTTATTTCATCCAAGTGAGAATCCATGTCAAGGCTCCATGTCTTATCTACCTATTGTCACATTAGGATTCAGTAGTGAAAGGCTTGTCAAATAGCAACTTGGCGAGACCTCATCTATACAATAAATCAAAAATCAGCTGGGCGTGGTAGCATGCACCTGTAGTTCCAGCTACTTGGAAGGCTGAGGCGGAAGGATCGCTGGAGCCCAGCAGGTCGAGGCTGCGGTGGCTCAAAAAAAAAAAAAAAAAAAGAATATAATGAAATCAGACTCTTACAAACAGAAAACTAGGCTAGTCTGAGTTGGCAGACTCGTTTGACAATGAAGCCTGGTTTCACTATTGAGGTTACATGGTGGACATGTTCCATAAACTGAATGAGTTAACTGAGTAATGAATGCCAAGGCTGTAATGAAAATAATATTAAAGTGTATAATCAATGTACAATATGCTGAAAATTATTTCCTTTGCAACGGTTTAAATTCCAGATTCAACTATATATACATATATTTCAATATAAAGATTTATGAACAGTTATATAGCTATGAACAGTTATATAGTTTTGAAAATGCTTTTATCCTTTTAGGGGGAATATAAGCAAAAACAATTTAGGACCACTGAACTAGATATTCTTAAAAAGCCTTTCCATCTCTATCAGTCTGGGCTTCTCTAACGTTCAGAAGCACTTTTTACTCATTCCTTTTAATCCCTGAGCCAAGCCTTACCTGATTTTAAGTGTTCAGCATTTGTATTACTGGATTCTGAAAATTTCCTTGAAACATATTACATCTTATCTTTCAAATTCTTAACTAGAAATCAAAAAGAATCTACTACTCTGTCTCTCTCCTGGCTCATGATTCCTGATCAATAATAATTTCATGTTGTCTTTGCCATGTGGACTTGATTAGGGAGAGAATGTTTTCTTTTAAAAAAACAAATTTTGCATTAGTTGCCATTTGTTCCTACAATTAGCTACAAAAGGCAAAAGAATTGCTAATGCCTTTCCCATGAAACAGCTGGTTGATAAATGCTAATAATCTCTAGAGAATAGTAATGAATGCTTCCAGAAGTATTCTTTCTTTTGGCATTAATGGCAAGGAAAGCGCAGAAGAAATTTGTGTTTAGGAGAGATTCCGGTTGTTTCCTGAATGATAAAAATGAATAGGGTTTGCTTGTCAATGTCCATTGATTTGGGGGATGTCTTGATCTGCACATTCAGTTTATGGACAAAAACAATAGAAGTCAACAAAAGGGTCAAATAGAGCAGAGAAGATAAGTAGGAAGTTTTCCATTCACGTATTGAGAAGCAGACAATGAAAGCTTAATTTGTGCCAGGTCTTGGGTTAAGCACCAGGAATAGGAAAAGATGAATAAGATGCAACCTCTGTCCTCTACAAGTTCACAGTTCAATAAGGAATGAGATCAGAAACAAAGCTTTGAAGTTTTATTTGTTTCACTCTTATGGCAATGATGGTATACAGTGGTATAACAGACATTGGAGAGTCAGAAGCAGGTTAGAGGGGGGTGAGAAAGGAAAATTACCTATTGGGTACAACGTGCATTAGTTTGGTGATGGGTACACTTAAAGCCCAGACTTCTTCACCACTATACAATTCATCTATGTAACCAAAATCTGCTTGTGTTCTTAAAGCTATTGAAGTTTAAGAGTAGAATGCTATGAAAAAGAAAAAGGAACAGCTAGGGGAGTTCTGGGGTTAGCAATAAAAGCTTTTTTGACAAAGTATTGCTTGTGCTAAGACTGGGAGATTGAACAAGAGGTTGAAGGAAAGGGCATTCTAGCAAGAGAAACAGCAGGAGGTAATGGGAAAGAAATGTGAAAGAGCATGTGAGGTTCTCCAGTCAGAGAACAATAGTTGGAACAGAGGTGTGTACCAGTGAGTGGGCTTATCATGGTAAGAAATTGGGCAGTTGAGAATCAGGGCTCTATATGTCATTCTAAGTAATGCAATAATTTTCCTGAAAAAATGATGCTATATTGAACAACTACTATATGCCAGGTGTATGCCAGCATCCTAGGAGTGAAGGGAAAGAAATGAGGATTGGTAGAACATAGACCTTTGAAAAGTCTACAGACCAATTATTTACACTATCATTCTCCCACACATAGTTCCAGAGAATGTTCAGTCAGATTTCTTTATCAGGTTCAGGTGATATACTCCAATTGACTAATTGGACCACAGTCCACAGAGTGGTGAAAAGCAGTCTGACTAATTCATCTCTTCCCCAATATTTATCCACAAGCACAGGGCACTAATTCGAGGCTCAAAGGCCATGCCATGAAGCCCCTATCATACTCAGTTCTTCAACTCTTTTTCTCACCCCTTGTTTCTCTGTGTCTCACATATACACTTTATTCATCTAATTCCTTTATTCTCAACTCCTGATTTAGACCTGGAATGCAGAATCAGTCACAAACTGGTGATCAGGATCAAAGCTTAGACTTGGCAACTGATCAGAGCTGAGCAGTTCTACAAAGTTTGGAAGAATCATCAGAAAGGATGTGTTGAATACTTTTGGGATGTGACCACTTTGGAGAATGTTAGGGTAGGAATATAGTTGGCAGTGAAGAACTTGTTTAATGTGGTAAAAGGGTCTTAGCTCAAGTGGCTCTTTCAAGTTGAAGAATGTAATCAAGGTTGGGAGAAGATCACTAAGGTCAGGAATGCAGGTATGACAAGAGATAGGGTGAGGACAGGTCTGGGAAATTCATGTGATTTGTTGAATATCATCAGGATTCAGGGACCTGATTTTAGTTAAGGAATGTAGCTTTGCTTGGAATGTGGTGAGGGCTGGAAAATGCAATACCACAAGGGACAGGGAGCCATTACATTTCCTCTTTCTCTGATTTCAGGCCCCACCATTTTCTCCACTTTACCAATATCCTCAGCCCTTCTACTATGAAATGTCACTTTTCTTGTCCAGCCCCTCCATATAGTAAAGAATACCAACAAAGAGTAAAAAACCTAAACACAGAACATGTGCATTTGAATGAGGAACAGATTATTGATTGTGGGGGATGATGGCTTATGTGTTTCTTCATAGAAACTCAGGAAGTCATAGAGGAAATAGCACAAGAAAGGCTGAGGAAAAAGTCATTTCAGCAAAATATTATATAATTCATACCATCACAGACTAGTAGAAGATGAACTTTAATATATATGATTCAGCAGCAGAGCACAAACCAGCACAAGCTGGAGTGGGAAACGCATGACCCAGGAATCAGAAGGCTGAGGTTCTCACCCTGGCTCTGCCACCAGCTAGTTGAGAATCTTTGGTAAATAAGAAATTTGGTAAATCTTTGATCCTCATTGTCTGTATCTTTAAAATGAAATTTGATTTGCATTTCCTTGTTGATCAGTGATGTTGAGTACCCTTTAACATATCTATTGACTATTTGTATATCTTTTTGGAGAATCATCTATTCAAATATTTTGTCCATTTTTATTGGAATATTTGGGGGTTTGTTATAGAATTGTAGGAGTTCCTTACATATTTTGGATATTAACCCCTTATCAAATAAATAGTTTGCAAATATCTTCTCCCATTCTATATATTGCCTTTATACTCTGTTATTTCCTTTCCTGCACAGAAGCCTTTTTGTTTGATGTAATCCCACATGTTTATTTATGCTTTTGTTGCCTATACTTTTGGTGTCATATCTAAAAAATCATTGCCAAGACCAACGTCAATAGACTTTTTCACTATGTTATGTTCTAGGAGTTTTACAGTTTCATATTTTACATTTAACTCTCCGATTCATTTTAAGTTGGTTTTTTTAAGCAGTGAGAGATAGGGGTCCAGTTTCATTCTTTGCATGTGGACATCCAATATTCCCAGCACCATTCATTGAAGTGACTGTTCTTTCCCCATTGTGTATTCATGGCTCCCTTATCAAATCAAACATCAGTTGATCCTCTCTCTCTCTCTCTCCACACACACACACACACACACACACACACACACACACACACACATCTTGATGTAAATCAAGACCACAATGAGCTATCACCTAATACCTGTTAAGATGGCTACTATAAAAATACAATACAAAACAAAGCTAACAGTCAGGCTCGGTGGTTCAGCCTGTAATTCCGTGCCTTTGGGAGGCTGAGGTGAGTGGATTGCCTGAGCCCACGGGTTCGAGACTCGCCTGGGCAGCGAGACCTCATCTCTAAAATAAATAAAAAAATCAGCCAGGCGTGGTAGTGCATGCCTGTAATTCCAGCTACTTGGAAGGGTGAGGTGGAAGGATTGCCGGAGCACAGCAGGTCGAGGCTGCAGTGGCCGGGAGCGGTCACTGCACTCCAGTCTGGGTGACAGAGTGCTCCAACTCAAAAAAAAAAAAAAACCTAATAAGTGTAGTAATACTGTAGAGAAAGTGAAATCTATGCACATTATTGGTAAAAATGTATAATGGGGCATCTGCTATGAAAAAAGTATGAAAGTTTCTCAAAAATTAAAAATAGACCTACCACGTGATCCATCAGTATGACTTTGGGAATATTTACCCAAAACAGTTGAAATCCGGATCTTGAAGAGATATTTGCACTCCCATGTTTATTATAGCATTGTTCACAACAGCCAAAATATGGAAACAGCCCCGGTGTCTATTAATGTATGAATGGATTACCAATGAGGAGTATATACACAGTGTGGTATTCTTCAGCACTCAGCTGGTATAAAGTTTTAGTTATGCAAGATAATTAAGTTGTACAGTTCTGCTATATAACATATTGCCTATAGTTACCAATACAGTAGTATGCACTTAAAATTTTGTTAAAAATAGCTCTTCTGTTAAGTGCTCTTAATGCTTTTTAAAAAATGAGAAGCTTTGACTTGTGGTCAATAAATAACAGAGCTGGCAAGAACCTCAGCATTTTGTTTGTGGCTTTCAATCGTTCTTTTTAAAGTATAAGCAAGATAAAAATGTAATGTACTGAGCTTCTATGCCAGTTCACTTTGTGTGTGTGTGTGTGTGTGTGTGTGTGTGTGTGTGTGTGTTTTCCTTTAAGAGTAATGAAGCAATACTGTCATCAGTTCTCATTAAAATCAAAGTATAACTAAAAATGTTCCCCAGTCACAAAAATTACCTACACTAATAGGATAAAGGCAGTTTGGGGAAATATTAATGGCATCACACCTAATCATACTAAATGCCTTTTAGTTAGATAGTAGCTTCCTCCTGAAGAGCTCAAATGCTGCACCCCTGCTTTTACCATACATATCCTTATGTCACTCCTATGAAGTAAGGGGAAAAAATCAGCATCCTCCATTAGGCCTATGTGGAAGAAAAAGTTTAGGCGACGTAAATCACAGCAAACATGGCAAGGAACTAAATGTTTCACAGATTCACAGATAGTAACTGATGTCCCAGGTTTTTGTTTTTGTTTTTAACTAGCAAATCTAACATGAACATATTGTTACAGAGATTACAGAGACACAGAGAGAAGAGAGGCCTTTAGATAGTGGTAGAAATGGGAACATAATTCAAGTCTGCTGTTTCTCAGGATATGACTTTTCACCATGCCCCTTCCTACCTAATATTTCCAAAAAGGAGAATGGAGTTCCTTGCAACAACAAGCCAAATCATTCTGGTTTTTTAAAAAGTGACCCTTAATCTAAATACCCTACCAGCCTCTGTGAATATAATTAAGAAAAATATTAGTGGCCAAACAGGCTGGAAGAGCTTGAAAGTGCTTCCAGCTTTTGCCCAAGGTTATTCTGAACAAGTAGGGGCTCCAAGCAGAAGCTGCATGCAGCTAAATGAAACCCATGTGTGCTTCTTTCTAGCTGAAAGTCTAGGGAAGAAAAACTGGACCAGCCTCCGGCTAAAAGGCAACCAAAAAGGACCTTGATTAGTCCCAACCCCAAGGCAGATGATTATCTAAGAAATGTGAGGGATTACCAAATATGATTCCCAATTTCCCAAATGCCAGTCTAAAAAAAAAAAAATGGGTTATTACTCAAACTATTGTTGTTTGAAAACAAGTAAATAGTAAATTAAAATGTCATTTCCTCAGCAAAATGACAAGTATAACCTCATTAAGAGAGACTTTCGGTTTCTTGATGATTAAAAGTCCTTTGGTCATAAAATTAAACATGCCTTTTTTTTTTTTTACAAAATATCTTGAGAAATAAAAAGATTGCTAGCATACATGGTCTATAAAGATACCATATGACTTGACTGTTTGAAAAAAAAATAGCACCCTGTTGATAATCAACTCTCGAATCTGAAGGCTTTATGTGCACTCCTTCAATTTATTTTTACAACAACTAAATAGCAATGTGCTCGTATTTCACCCATTTGACAGGAAAAAAAAATTCTGAGATATAGGGAGGTTGAGGAAATAAGGTCACACAGTTTGTAAGTGATAGAGGTCACAGTCAAACCCAAACAAGTTGGCTCCAGAACCCATGACCTTAACCACTATGTGTTTCTGCCTGCATGCCAGGACACTTACCAATGGTAGAAATATTTTTATTTATTTATTTTATTTTTATTTTCTGCTTTACAAGAACAATGGTGCCCTGCCTATGACTGATCATAGTAATTACAACGAAAGCAGTACTTTGAACTCATCTAGCACAATTTCTCTCAATTTACTCATGAGAAAACTGAGATCCAAGACAGATTCAACATTAAACAATGAGTGAGTGGCAGAGCCAGGAATTATATATGCCATGACCTCATACTTGCTTCAGCCTGAATTTCTTCCACCACACCATGCACCTGAAGCTGAATACCCTCTACTGGGTTAGCAAATCCAGTTAATCACTACATCATCAGGACTATATACTACCACATATGAAAAGGAAAAAGGGCACATTTTCCCACATAATGGGATTTTTTTTTCCTTTTAAGATGGGGGTCTTACTATGTTGCCCGGGCTAGGTTTAAACACCTAGGCTCAAGCAGTTCTCCTGTCTCAGCCTTCCAAGCAGCTAGAACTACAAGCACACACCACCAGGCCCTGCTGGAAATATTTTTTTTTAATTTTTTTTATTTTAAAGATGTGTACAATTCAGGGTTATGTATAATAGTTCAAGGTCCGCTTATGAGTGAGAACATGTGATACTCAGTTCTTTGTTTCTGTGATAGATCACTCAATGTTATAGACTCTAATCACTCTATGAAAAAGATAATTGCACACCTATGTTTATTGCATCATTGTTCACAATAGCAAAAACATGGAACCAGCCATGCTGCCCATCGAAAGAAGACTAGATTTTTAAAATGTGGTACATATGCACGATGGAATATTATGCAACCACAAAAAGGGCAAAATTATGAACTTTACAGCAGCCTGAATGAACTCAGAGTATATTTTTTTAAAGAGAAGGCTGACATACCAACTAAATAGGCTCTAGAGTGAATTTCTACGAAACAACCTGATTTTCCCATTGAATCCATTTCTAAAAACAGGAATGTTTTATATATGATTTTCTTGTCACATGATATTATAAAAAGTATATCAACATATGAAGGAAACAGAGAAAATTAACGAAAATAGGACATTTTTCAAATTACCCATTATTATGTCATCTCTTCAAGTCAAATATTTAATACTATTTTAATATTGCTTGTGCAAGAAATATTTAAAATGAACAAAACCTCAAAAACTTTAAGAAAAAAATGAAAGAAATCAGCACAGCTTTTTAAATGTACATGTCACAAATGTATATAGAGGCATGCATTCAATTAAATGGCCTAGTCACACTTCAGATTCGACCCCTACATGCCGAAGATCTGAATGGACAAGAGACAGAAAAGCCCCCTTTAAGGTTTCTCTGAGGTGTCACACACATGTTGTATCACATCCACAAAGGTAGCAGCAGCTCTAGTAGGATAGTGAGCATCCTCTGTTTTCTAGAAATCTAATTATTTTAAATATTCATATCTCCCTGGGTCACTGTTTGCTCTGGCCCATCCTTTCCTTTCCCTTATGTGTTTGCTCCTAGACTTTGCTCCTACTCTGCTAATAACCCTCTGGCTTATTCTGAATACTCTGCCAGTACTGCGGGAGTCGGTATTAGCAACAAAATAGAAGGTGCAGATCTAGCAAGTAGCTCCAGATGTGCACCTCCGCAAATGGAACTCCTGGCTGAAATTCATTTAATTAAATTTTGAAATTCAAAACTGGATAATGTTCAGCTATAGCAAAGATTTGGCTGATGTTCACTTAATTTAATAATCTTAACACTGACCAAGATGACCTCTTATTGACTCAGATAGTGAATAAAATGCTGATCCATATGTTGTATAAAAATATTAACATTAGCAAATTAGCTGATGGTAATAGATTGTTTTATCAGGAAAAATGAATGAATTCTTGAACTTGTATTGGAAACTTCTCAGGGATGATGGTGAGGTTAATATTTGTCTTTGAAACAGCTATTATTCAACTTTTGGCTATAAAATACATCAACATTTTGTTAATAAATTAAGCATATATAAAACATGTCATTCATTTGTGAGTTTACTCTCAATGTTGAGGAGGGAATAAAAACATAACCTACAGGATTTCATTTGATACCAATAATACCTTTGAAGATAGAAAAAGTGTTCTCACAACAGTGAAAATAGTCCATTATTTTATTGTTACACATAAAAATAACAGTTTGATTTGTAAAGCTTAATCAGTGTTCTCTCTGGCTTTTACTTGTTCCCTAGTTACCAACAACAGGCAGAATCATCTGCCACCTAATTCACTGTGTGTTCTCTTGGAGTCTCTTTGATGAGCATTTACTTACACAACCCTCACTTATCTTGGTGTTTTAAAGGCTCCTTTATTAACCCTTTCCTCTCCTTCCTCTATACTCTTTCCTGCTGTGAATATTTTCTGCTTTCTGGTTCCAAGTAGCCATATACTAACATTTCTCAAATTACCTTATTTTCCGTTGCAGGCTAACCTGTCAATTAAGTCAGTAAATCGGATTTCTAATTCCCATTGCAGGTGAATAGGCACATGCCAAATGCTCCATAGATATTAGCTGAATGAACAAATGAAATAGTCGAATGGGATCTATACTGTATAATGATGAACTATTCACATAGTCTCCTCAGCTGGGAACTTTAAATCATTCTATAAAAAGGTAGGAAAGAACACAGATTGAAAATGTATCAAAATCTGTTACTATTTTTCTAAAAGGTTCTAGATTCTGAATGTAAACATTGTCATTTAAAATAGCTGCTCTCTGCCATTAACATGCAGACATGTGCTTGAAAGAGTTTTCAAGTATTAGTATATATGATTGCAATAAGTGAATCACACAGGGAGCTCAAATTTCCTCTAGCTGAAGTCACAAATTTTATTTAAAAATTAGGTGAATGGGACAGCCAATCTACCTAGCTGCATTATTTGAATACAATCACAAAAAGCAGGCGCTGGAACTAGCATAAATTGGGTTTTGAGGTTTAAGTAAAGAATTAAAAGGGCAATTGCCCACTCTTGCTTCACCCTGAGCATGCTTGCTGGCATCTTCTCATTGAAACCGGTCTCCCAGTAAATGTCTGTATTTTATTTTCTGAACACTGGGAAGTGTATGCAAACATCCTAGTGATCACTGAGGAGAACAGAAATTGATGATGACTAAGTAGTAGTTTTAGAAACAAGATGAGGGCTAAGGTTTTTATACTCTTTTCTTTAACATGGATCCTTGCCTGTCTGCTACCACTTATAAATAAATCAAATCTAAACCACAGCAAGTTAGGAAATAAGTTTCTTCCTTTATGCTGATGATATGTTTTTAATATTTCCAACCAGGAACAATGACACGAGGAAATTATGAGACAAATAGCACTTTTATTTAACTATGAGAAAAGACTCCTTGGTAATGAAATCAAAATGAAAACTCCTGTCTTTAAAAGCAAGTTTGTCAACATGGAAGAACTTCGTTTAGAAACTGATTTGGTGTCCTGGGATTTTATTTTATTTCCCAGCTATCCTGGTCAGAACATTAGGAGGTTATGCAGATCACAACCACCTTCCTCACCAGATTTTTCTATAGTTGGATGAACAGCTGAAAATACCCACCTTAAAATTTTTCTAACTCAAAATAGTGCTTAAAAATGGACCTAGTACTTGGTAGATAATCAATAGACAATAATAATTGTTATTATTACTTCATATCCGAATTTTCCTGAGCTAAAGAAACTTCTTCGTATTGCCATAGGTATCTGGAGTAGGCAGATCCCATCTGAAAATAACATTCTGAATAAGAGGTCCTACAAAAATAAGGCTACAAGGGAAATCAGTTATGGGAAATAGCACAGACATCTAACCATAACAGGATATTGCTCAAATTTGATAATTGAGCCATACAATGATACTATGCAGGCATAAAAATAATGATGTGAAAGGATAATGATATGGGAAAATGTTCATAATTTACTATTAAGTTGGGGGGGGCAGCTTATACCTCTCAGTGGAATTTAATGGCCAACCCAGAGTTATATAACTACTGTGAGGAAGCACGTGGAAAAACAAGATGCATCCAAGCACATATCATGTCTATGCCCTGTGTCACATTTAAAATTCCCAAATTCAAGGTTGGTGTCCCTAAGTTAGCTACAATATCCACCAGCCTTGATTTAAATGAAAATTTAGCATAAATTTCCATAGAGAGATTTTAAAAGACTTTGTAAAAAATAAAAGGAATGCTGAATTTGAGAAATTACAGATTTCCTTATTTTCCAGAAATGCACTGCATAATATTTTCAGAGTGAGATATCGGTACTGTGTGACTTTGTGCAGGTCACTTCGCTATCAGGGGCTGAAACTCTGATGTATAAAAGGTAAAATTTGGATTAAATATTCTCTAAAATCTCTTCCAGCTTTCTGAGTAAAGATTAAAAATCATAACCTTTTGAGTAGATAGAAAAACACAGGTTTTAATTTACACAGACTTGGTTTTGAATTCCTACCAGGGCCTGCACCACCCTATATGGCACCTCTGTGTGAATTTTAAAAGCTGCCCACCCCGCCACTGCCCCCAACGTAGACACAATTCTGTAGGCACATGTAGACTGAACCTTTGGGAGAATAAAGTATCCCTCTCTTTGGAGTAGGTAGCCATAAGCCAGGCTCCAGGCTTAGTTCACAGAACATAAGCTGAACACCAACCCTCATCACCTCCCTCCATATGCATGTTTTTGCATTGCACAACCATAAGTCTCCTTTGAAATGGAGGCTCCAGGCCCAGTGAAGGTCCACAGATATTAAAGCTTGGAGTCAATCTATCTGTAGGAAAGGATAATAGGCTGACTTGTAATTTAGTAGTCACTTGCCTGTTAGTGTCCTTCCATGATGTTATGGCTGTGAGTACTGATGAATTGAAGCTACCTATGAATACTGAGAGAAATATCACTAATGATCATGTGGTACATATACACGATGGAATACTACGCAGCCATAAAAAGGAATAAAATCATGAATTTCGCAGCAACCTGGATGGAACTAGAGTCTATAATACTGAGTGACCTCTCACAGAAACAAAGATCCGAGTATCACATGTTCTCACTCATATAATGGACCTTTAACATCCAATGTAATAGTGTAAGAAAATGACTGACAGTAGTAGGAAACTATGGGGGGGGTGGGATTAACGGTAGCAAATATCTGTCTGGGGACGGGGAAGCACCTCTTATGAACAGGGTGCCTGAATGAAATTTGTATACCTAACCCTTAACTGTACCCCACAAAACCATAATAAAAAATATTGATTATTGATTAAAAAACAAAGAATGCATTATATTCCTCAAATTTAGCATTTATAAGACAAATGCCTCTCATAAAATGAAACTGGGAACTTTTTCACCCTTTAAAAGAAGCAGTTATAATTACTCTCATATACTGTAAGCCTACTATGTGACTGGTACTTTACATACACCATGCAAGAGATGTGAAGCATTCTGGTCAGGGCCCTTTTCTTCCAGTCTTGGCTCACTGTACTGCCCAGGGCAAGTAACTAGTCTTCTCTAGGTCTCATTTTATCTTGAAAGTCATTCAGGGAATGGGTCACATCTTGAGAGGTATTTTAGGCTTTGACCTTCATGACTCTATGGCTCCATTTCCTTTTAGAAATAAGGCAGATTCTTGAGTGAGGTAGGGAGTGGGATTGGAGCAGAGGTAGCATCAACAACGATGAAGATGGCTGGCATTTTAAGGCTTCCTAATCATGATTGTATTTCTTTAAAGATTAAAAAAATGGAAGATTTTGGAAAGTATTTCAAGTACCTATAAATGCAGGTTGGACAATCTTATATAATACAGTTTATATTATTCCCTACCTTCAAGAATATTATAAAGGAGCTTTCTCCCAAATGTCACAAGAAAAAAACCTCACACATTTCTGTTACAAGTACTGTGTAATATCTCTACTAGGTAACTGAAAAAATCCCTTTTAGCACTGGTCTGCATTCCCATCAGAAATAATAAGAGTGCCTATTTCCCCATAAACTACCCAACAGAATATGTTGTCACACTTCTAAATTTTCACCAAGCTAATAGGCGGAAAATAACATCTTGCTATTGCTATAATTTGCATTTCTCTAATTATGAGTGGATTTAAACTTTTTTCCTATGTTTCCAGAACATCTTTACATATATGTGCACGTATATGTGTGTGTGTGTATGTGTGTGTGTGTAAATTGTTCATGTCCTTTTCTCATTTTTTTCTATCAGATTTCTAGTCAGTTAGCCCTCAACTTAAGAGTTCTTTATATATTGAGTATAATAGCCTTTTGTGATATAGTGTAAAAATATTCTTCCTGTTTGTCAGCTGTGTTTTGATTTTGTTTATAGTGTCTTATAGTGCAATTGCTTTAGTTTTCATGTAGTGAAATTTATCAATCAGTAATGCATCTGAAATTTGAGAAATAGTTGGAAAACCTTTTTTTTACAACAAAATTTAAGAGGAATTCGCCCATATTTTCTTCTAGCATTTCTGTGCTTTCATTTTTTTCAGTATTTATTTAGCTGTTCTATTTGGAGTTTATTATTTGAGTGTGAGATATAGGTTTAATTTAATGACTATGATTATGAAGTATAATCCTAATGATAAAATCAATACCCTAAGGTACATACTGATAAAAAATAATTGAATAAATAAATGGAGAAGGGCAGATCTTTCTTACAGTGGAATTCAAATTAATAAATGATAACAAATCATATAAATATGAGGGAGGACCCCAAATAGGAATTTATTTATAAAAAATTGTGTATTTATTCTTACATGTTTAAACTTCAGTCACCTTCAAACTACTCTCGGTGTGATGCAATACAACTATTGAGACACTTTTTTCACTGCTCACAACAGATTTTGAACTCACGAATTTTGATACCTTTTAGTGCTGCTGCTGTTTTTTGTTTCACCACTTCTACACTGGCAAAATGTTTTTCTCTGAGAATTTTTGTCATCTGGGAAACAAAAATAATGTCACTCGACAAGATCAGGTGAATATGGAGGGTGGGGCAAGGGAGTCATGCCTTTTTTGCTCAAAAACTGCTAAACACCCAGCGCAGTATGGGCAGGTATATTCATAAATCGCCCATCGTGAAATGTGAAAATGTGTTGAATGAATCTACCAAAAAAATTCACTGAAGCTGAACACAGATTCTCACAACAATGCTAGGTGGTACACTGATGGCTGATGGATTCCTAGAACACTTACCTAGTGAAGAAAGTCCATAATTCCAGGGACCTACCCTCCAAAAAATAATTCTGGTTTTGGGAGGTATTATTGCAATCAAAATATATTGATGGATTCTAAAATTAGTGAGCAAAACATAAGATGAAAATCTAGGTATTTCCATAATCACAAAGTAATTCCCAACAAAATATTAATTAATACAAAAGGAAAGCAAGTATCTTTATTGTGATATGACCTGGGGATACCACATCACCCAAGTGTTTACCAGTAAGGAAACACAGCAAAATCATGTAAGTTTAACTAATAGAAAACTTCGGAAAAACAAATATTGAGAAACATTCTGAAAAATATCTAACCAGTGCATTTCATAAAGTATCAATGTCATGAAACACAAGGAAAGACTGAGAACTGTCAGGGACCAGAGAAGAAGAAATATGGCAACTAAATGCAACATGAGATTCTGGTTGGGATGCTCAACCAGGAAAGCAACATTAGTGGAATAGCTTGTGAAATCTAAATAAAATCTATAGTTTTGTTAATAGCATTGTATCAGTGTTTGTCTCCTAGTTTCAATAATTATACTATAGTACTGTAAGAAGTTAAAATTAGGGGAAAATGAGTAAAAGGTATATAGGAACTTTACCAATTTTTCCCCTTTTCAGAAAGTCTCAAATTACTTCAAAATTAAAAGTGTTAATAAGCTCTTCCTTGTCATCTAGTCTATTTCATCTGAAGTGAATAACTTAAGGGGTAAAGTAGCATTGCAGAATAGTGCTTAATGAAAATGTATCTCTAACACAACAGACTACTCAGACTACACTCTAACTACTGGTATACAATCATAGCTGAATCCATGTCTTCTCGAAACCCTTTACTCATTGCATCTAGTTGGCATGGTGATAAGCAAAAAACAGAAACATGAGAACTAGAAAACCAAATTCTCCCCCTCTTTTGCACATAATAGCTATATGATCTTAAATGCCTTAATCTCTTAGAGCCATATTTTCGACATCTGTCAAATTGTGATAATCCTATGCTGCCAAAAAATATAATAAAAATTAAGTGACACACTGTGTCATGTAAATGCGTTAAAGTGTAAAGGTTCCTCTCAAAATGTTGAGTACCTACTAAACACTTAATAAGTAGTAACTATTGTTTTCATCATATTTGTGAACATACCAAGTAATACAATATTTCCTTTTAGGATTATTGCATTTATAATTATTGAAACTATTTCTGGTGATTAGAGATATTATGATTTGCCCCTTGCATCAAACCAGAGAATCCTGGATCCCTGAAGTAGGAAGCAGCCTCTTTATTTTTGTTGTCATTTGTTGTTGTCTGCTCGGGATGCGATAACAAAATACTATAGACTGAATGGCTTAAACGACAGATTTTTTTTCACAGTTCTGGAGGCTGAATATCCATGATTGTGGTACCAGCATGGTTGGCTTCTGGTGAGGGCTCCCTTCCTGGTTATAGATGGTCACCTTCTTGCTGCATCCTCCCATGACAGAGAGAGGACGCTCTGGTGTCTCTTCCTATTCTTATAAGGACACTACTTCCATCACAGGGGCCCCACTTTCATGAATTCTTCCAAATCTAAACACCTCTCAAAAGCTACCTCCAAATACCATTGGAGGTTAGAGAGCCAACATGCAAATTTTTGAAAAACATATTCAATTCATATTATTGTTGCTATTGTCTTTTTTGAAAATTACAAAAACCATTTTACTTGGTAGATTTGACTTCAAATTTAAAAACAAATGTACTTTAAACATAATTCTGCTACTAGAACAGTTAACTTCTTATTTCTTCAGGACATTGTCTCTTCTGTCTTCTTATGCACATAATATGTATTACAGATATTATGTATTATGTTGAACATATATTGTGTTTTTTCATCTAGCATTTGCATCAACATACTTATAGATTTAGTTAGAAACACAGAAAATTTAGTTTTTAATCCTGCTTAATATTCCATCAGAGAATTATTACAGTACTAACAAATTCTCTATTGTTCGATATTTTATGGTATGCTACACCCAATATAATTCTCATAAAGAATGTTATACAATGTGCTGAAATACTTAAACCAGGATCTCCACTTTTGAGAGCATTTCCCTATGTCAATCAATATATTTTACAATATGCTTCTTAATAATTGCACTGTTTCTCATAATATGCTCAGATTTCTCAACTAACTTTCTGTTACTGGATAAGTGATTGTATCTAACGTTTTACTATGAGAAACAACCCCATTACAAACTTTCTTGTAAAAATGGTGTCTTTGATTATTTTATCTGAATTCCTAGAAACAGAACTGCTATATCACAGGCTCTACAGTTTGTTAATGTTTTGATATTCACTGCCAAGTTGTCCTTAGAAAGACAATATAATTTCAACCCTCACGAGAAAACAGTAAAAGTGCCCATTTCTCTGTACTCTTGCCAATACTAGTCATATATTCTAAAATCTCTGCTATTTTAATATATACAAAATGTTCCCTTGTGTCATTTATTTTTCTTTTAAGTGAGGTAAACATTTAGTCTCATTTAAATGTGAATTACTGAGCCTATCAAAGGGTTTAAAATATCATGTTTGGTGTTTTATATTTTGATAACAAGCAAAATGGGAAAAGGGTAGGAAAATCATTATTATCTCTATCCCTATTTTGCAAATAAGGAAGTTGCTGCACAGACAGACAAAGCAATTTTCCCAAGGTCAGTGAAAGATCAGGCCTTCTAGCACTCTTTCTAGTTCCCTCCCCATTTGAAGTTACTATGTAAACATGGAGCTGAAGGGTAATCCAAGATTTTCCAAATGCAAATAAAAATGTAAAATATATAATTCAGAGATGGAGCTGGCCTAGTCCTCTCCTCTCACCTTTCCCTTCTAGCATGAACTTGGCAAAATAAAACAAAGGGAGGAGGAAAGTAAGGCAGCTGGACTCAGAAGGTCTCCCAAGCATAACTAGAACATATTTTATTCACTTCAGCATTTGGCTCCACAACAGTACTTGAGATGACAGTTTGTGAGGAGCCTCGGGGCCAATCACATGGCCTCCCTACCGATGTCCTATCTAGGTTGCTCCAGCCTCCTTAGTCCCAGTGTTTCTCCAGTTTGTATTTTACATGGAGATCCAAGAAGAAATGGGCCACTCAAGGGACACTTGCTTTCCCCTACACCACATAAATAGGCACATTTCTTAATTTCAGTTTCTGTGTTTTTGAAGAAAGATGCAAATGTGCTAATTCCTTTCAGTCAAAGTAACACTTGATTTTGTCTATCTAAAATATTCATGTCTTTCCTTCACACCAAATACTCAAAACAGACCTTTGTGGTAACTTCAGTATTCTTTAAATGACTTAATCTTAAGTAACTATTAATTTTACTCTAGAATATATATACATTCACACATGTATATACATATATATGTAGCATATATGCATACATACACATGTGTGTATAAACACACATGATAAATGCCCATTTGATTGTATGAATGAAGGCGCTACACATGGGTCCAGAACCAGGGGGAAAACACCTAACAGTCGTTAAGAAACTGCTAAGTGCCAGGTACTTTAATTCTATTATTTCATTTAACCTTCAAAGTAACCCCTGAAATGAGTCAACATGGCACTGGGCTGGTCTCTCTGATCTACTGGACATATTCACACTTCAGGTTCCCTGATCATATAGAATACCTCCTGTAAATGTGTGTCAGGTGACTTCACTTTGAACAGTATTATTTCAGGGTAGTTCATAATAGAGAAAAGTAGGTACAACTCCTTACAAAATTGCATCCTGACTTGTGTCACCAGCTTTTCATATATTCCAGAAGGTACTGAACAACTGAAGTGATTCAGCATTGGAGAGAGATAGGCCAGAATGGTTTTTGTGGAGAAAGATAATTACATTTCCTTCAAATTTGGGCACAAAGTATGTTCCTAATTCTGTTGTCCAGATTGCATCAAATGTGTGGGAAAAATTTATGCTATTGGGAGTAATTCTAGGATAGTTCCAATGGAGACGAATAGATCCAACTCCTTATAAACTCAAGACCCAAGATGTACCATTTCTTTTCAGCCTCCTTAATCATGTGGAATGGCTCACTGGAGGGTGATAGGCCAGCATGGTCAGCTGTGAAGATTGATGAATAAATCCTTTTACAAATTGGAGGCAGGGCCAAGACATGTATTCAACTCTTAAATGTTTCAGAGTGTATAAAAATATCTCTAGTAAACCCAAATCAAGTAAATCCATAATGGAGGCTCTTTCTCACTGGAGATGAGTAAATCACACTCCTTAAAACATGTGCTTTCAACTCTAACAAATGTCTCAACTACTTCAGCGTTGAATCACCAACACTACCAGGCCAGGACAATTTGCATAAAGACAAATGAGTCAAACCTTTCACAAAACTGAGGTCTGCGATATGTCTCAACCCTTCAGCTGGGGATCTTGAGAGGCCACTTGCTTCCATCTGCCAGGAAGCTGTAGGTGGCAAATTATTTTTGTTTTGTGCTTACTTCAGGAAGCTGCCAACAGTAACTCCTCAAATGCATAAAGGGCTAGAAATTTCCCAGCTGGATTTCTAAAGGGAGGCCATTCTGTCAAAATGGTCATTGTGATGCAGCCTAGGAGACTTTTCCAGGTAAAGACCATGCACATATGAATGTTTCATTGGGCAATAGACCTGGATGGCCAACATGGAGCAGGGGGAAAGGATGAATTGGGCCTTTGATGACAAAGGGACTCCATTTTTGGTCATCTCAGGAATTTACTCTCCCTTTTTTATACTTTTCAAAACTGCTTAATTGAAATGTAATTCGCATACCATATAATTCACCCTTTAAAGAGAACAATCCAATGTTTTTTATTATATGCAAAGAGTTGTCCAACTATCACCATAATCAATTTTAGAACATTTTCATCATCCCGAAAAGAAACCCATACCCCATAACAGTCAACAATCATCTCCCCATTTGCCCCAGACCCTCCCATCACTAGGCAGTCACTAGCATATTTTCTGTCTTTCTAGATTTGCCTATCTGGACATCTTTTAAAAACTGGAATCACACAGTTTTTTTAAGTAACTCTGAAATGTAGCTGTCTTCATTTCTAATTTCTAAAAGATTAGTGCTCAGAAAAGCTAAGCAATTTCCCCATGGACACTAGGTGGAAGATGATGACACCAGGAAATAAAATACAGTGTCCCTAGATCTATGGTCATCGTTAATTTCATCAGACCTGCTTTCGTCACTATTTTGCTTTTTGAAATGAAATTATTCAACACATACTCTGGATGTATAATAGAAAAGTTTTAGTGAGAATCTGTCTTTAAGGGATTGAGACAGAAAATATCTGGCTTGAGCAATTGGGGGAATGGAAAGTGAAGGGAAGGGTAGATCAACTAATATTACTGAAAATAAAACCAAATCTTCACATTCTGAAGATCTCCAGAGTACAAAAGTCAAACACTAAAACATAAAAGAGAGAAAGGAAAATAGATACAAAGGGCAGAGCTGACTTAGGCATCACAGGCATTTCTGAGGGAGAAACCAGAATAACTGCAAGACAATGATTTAAAATATAACTGAGAATAACTTTTCTGAGCTGAAGAAAAAGCGAGAACATTGATAAAATGGTTTCCCCAAATTCCAGGCAAAAAGCAGTGAAGAGAGCCACACCTAAATAAATATGGTGTTATGTTGTGTGTGTGTGTGTGTGTGTGTGTGTGTGTGTGTTGTGTTTGTGTATGTGCACATGCATGCATGTGTGCATAAAATCTTACAAGGAAGCAATCTAGAAAAACTAAGTTAATTATAAAATAATAGCTATAAGGCTAGCCTTTCTCTAGAGAATTTTTTTTTCTTTCTGATATTGCAGAATTGTGCTAGGAAAAACTAAGACCTAAAGGACCCATAAGTTATGGAATAAAAGGACAAGCAACCAGTTATAAAAACTATTACATTGAGCCCTGGCAAGGCAGAAAAGGGTAATGGAAAGACACTCAAAATTGGCTTGTGATGTTGGTCATATGAAAGCACTCAACCACCTTGAGAGGTAGCTCCTTTTTATTTAATATCAGGACAATTATACTTTCTCAAACTTTCGTAAGAAGAATAAAAATTGGTGATTTATGCTTACTTAGAACTACAAATTTCCCAACAAAATCAGCCTAATGCATTTAACTTTCTCTTCTTTAGGTAGTTCCGCTATGTCCTTCTCTATCTTCTCCATAGAGAGAAATTTGTAGGTGAGACAGCATGACCCTCAGCGACATAAAAATTCCTGTTTCTATCAATGTGGCGGTAACACAGCTACAAGCATCTCTCTTTTGCACAGAGTAGCAACTGTTGTCTATGTCCTCCAGAATTAGGTCCCATCCTGCTTAGTAAATTGTATCCCTGCATCTCTCAAGAGTGATGGATCTTCCCTTACATTATTGCTGTTTAATCTACTTTCCATAGCCCACTCTGTATTATAGAGCCTGGTTCATACCTGCCCTAGTTCCTTCACTAAATGGAGCTGGCTTAGTATTGAGGAAGAAATTAATGTTCAGCTTAGATTTCACCTTTTCTATGAAGTTTTTCCCAAGTACTAAAGCCATCATTGAAATTCTGTAATTTATGTTTTCTAAACTGTGGTACAAATAATGTGATTAATAGTCAAGTCATAATCTTTCATTTCTGTACTTCACAATTTGGTTCTATTCTATTTACTATTTTAGTTATAAATGATTGTATCCCAAAGCTCATTGTAATTATCTTGGTTGTTAGGAGGGAAAAAGTATGATTTCCAAAAAGAGTTTGTAATAACATGACGACATGCTTAAACTACAGTGAAAGTTAAAACAAATCAAGATATGATATTCCATTTGCTACAAGATCTCAGGAAGAAAAAGAATGTACAGAGGGAAAAATAGAAGACTGTATGGTGAAATGTTGGCTGTGAATATGGCTAAGTGATGGGATTACAGGTGATTAAAATGTATGTATAGATTTTTAAAATTATAACTCAAGATCCCATAATGACCAGGTATTACTTTTATGAGATAAAAAATTAAGAGATATACTTTAAGAGGTAAATATTAGGCTCCAATCCCTTAAATACTTTTAAAATGTAAGTACTTGCTTAAACTTTTAATTTTATTAATCTTATCAGCAATAAAAAGGTTTATTAAATAATAATTCAATGTAAAATATATCAGTAAAGTAGCATTATAGCCTAAAAAGAAGTGACACAAAAATGGCATACTTACAAGGAAAAATTGATAAATCCGCAATTATAGCAGAAGAGTGTTAACACGTCTCTCAAAAAGTGACAGATCTATCAGGCAAAAAATTAGTACAGTCATAAAAAATTTGAACTACATGACTAACAAGCTTGATCTAATTGAACCATATAGAACCCTACGCCCAATGATTAGATAATAGACATTTCTTTCAAGCACATGTAGGACATTAGAAAATCTGATTACATATTGACCATAAAAGAACTCCCCAAAATTCCAAAGAAATGCTTTAATAAGGAACACAAGCACTTTCTAAAATCCTACGGTCTAATGACAAATGGTAACAAGGGAGAGAGGGAAAGAGGAGAAAAACCAATCAGCCTGTGTGTTCAGAAACTGAAAAGGTAATCTAAATAATTCATAGGCTGAAGAAAATGTTGCGATGGGTTTTAAAATATTTTAAACAAAGTAAGCATGGTAAATACTTAAGACATGAATAGTGAAATAAATAGCCACTGTATCAAATTTGCATTCCATCAGTCTGAATGATTGAGAACCCATTGTTTTAGGAGACATCAATGACTAGTGTCTTTTATTCATATTTGATATCCTCTTTATGTTCCTCCAAATAACAAAGAAAATCCTGTGGTAAAATTTCTGGAGAAAATATCAGTTGTAATAGTTGAGGACTGAGAGAGATAGAAGGGGTAACTGATGAAACAAGGTGGGTGATTTGCCAGGTAGGGGTGTGACAGGTGCAAGAGGAGGAAGGGAAAGTGCAAAACGAATGAATTAGTCTTGGTAGGAAAAGAGGGACTATTTTCTTCTAAGAAAGGAGAGAAAGAAAAAAAGAATAGATATGAAAAGAAGCAGAGAGAGAACTTAACAAGTTACATAAAAAGGACAATAACTCCAACCTTTGGTTACATGGCAACCTTTGGGAACACAAGTAGTTTGCACTACTACACCGAAAAACTTATGTTTTCTATTTTTTTCCTTTATTATTTTTAGGCACACAACACCCAAGGCATGTTTTAGATTATTTTTCTACATTTACTTAAAGTTTAAAAAGAGTCATCATCTTCCAATGTTTTCTCTTCTGTCTGCTTCCTTCTACTCTCAAGTTTCTCTTCTCTATTTTTTAATATACTCTTTATCCAATCCAGTTTTTATATTTCTTCAATGAAATTGTTCATTGCATAAGCATTTGTAATCCATGTGCTGCTGGTGGTGACTTTATTGGGAAATAAAATATACTAAATCATATTCAACCTCATGAAGCATTTAAGGTGTCTCCACCAAGGCCAGCAACCCAAAAGAGTTACATGATCACAGAGAAAAATTTCTACTTCAGAGAGCATCTGCATTAATTTTAGAAGGAAGATGTATGTCAAACATATACAATATGAGGGTCTCCAACTTCCTTCCTTTGAAATGAATATCACAACCTTTTAATAGGACACTTCACAAGCAGCTGCTTACCCTCTAGTGATGCTATTTATCAGTTCTGAGCCAGGCACAATTCTAAGCACTTTAAATGTTTTGACTCATTTACTCTTTACAATCTCCATGTGAAATTGTCACTATCATTAGTCCCATTCTACAGACAAGGAAACTGGGGTTCCGATTTGCAATATTAGAGTATATTCGGAAAATATTCTGAAATCAAGTTTTAAAAATGGCATTATCTATAATTTTGTAAACCCCTCTGGTTTAAATCAGGGTTCATCAATCTTTTCCTGTAAAGAGACAGATAATAAAGACTGTAGACATTTTGGGCTATATAGTCTGTGTGGCAACTACTCAATTCTACCATACTAGCATGAAAGCGTCATAGGCCTTATATAAGCAAGTGGGCATGCTGTACACTAAATTTTTTTTCATGGACACTGAAGTTTAAATTTCATATAATTTTCATATTTCACAGAATATCACTCTTCTGTAGACTTTTTTCAACCATTTACCACATGTCCTCACTCATAAGTGGACCTTGAACAATTATCATAATATTATAAGAAAGGGATTGGCAGTAGTGGGAAATTGCCAGGGAAGGGGGTGAGATTGGTAAGTAGTAGGAAACTGTCAGGGGAGGGGAGGGCACACCTCATAAACAAGGGTACCTGCATAATAAACATTTGTATACCTAGCCCTGAATTGTACCCCACATCTTTAAAATAGAAAATTAAAATAAATAAATAACCACAATAAAAGTGTAAAATGCACTCATATTGTAGGCCATACAAAAGCAAGAGGTACACTGTATTTTACCCACAGCCTGTAGTTTATTGACCCCTGGTCCAAAAGTATAACACATCTGATAATAAATCCACAGCATAGTGCTCACAAAAACAAATTTGATTGCAAGTGTAAATTGTAACAAAAAAAACAGAAAAGGAGATGGCAAGGCAGAAAGAAAGAAGAAACAAAGAGAAGTAGAGAGAAAGAAGAGAGGGAGAGAAAAGGTGACAGAGAGAAACAAGAGAAAACACTTGAATATCGTCATTATATTTCTAAGAATTTATCTTAAGTAATCATGAATGTAAGCAAGATTAATTTCTCTGCAAGAATGTTCGTACCAGCGTGACTCATACTTCTAAACAGATAATAGCTTGAGGAGATTGGTTAAGTAAATACAGTAAGTCAATAGAATACTATATTGAATATTATGTTGTGATATTGTGTAAGAGTATTAATGATGAGATCATGCTCATAAGGCAATCAGGAAAAATTTTAAATGTTGCTATGTTCACATTTTTGCTAAAAAAGCTTATTTGGGGACATAAAATGATACAATTTTATGCATCCAAAATGTTAAAAGTGGATATGTCCAGCTGGTGAGATTAAAAGTGGTTTTTCTTTTATCTTTCTTTTTCCATATTGTTAATACATTTTATAATGCATATGTCTTACTTTCATAATCAGAAAAAAAATTCAAACTTCCACCTACCTCCATCCAGTCAAGTAGTGCTATTAAATTTCTGAAGCATTTCTAAGTGTTTCTCCCAGTTTAAAACATTGTTGGTTTAGGTCTATGAAAACAAAACAAAACAAAAACAAACAAAAACATTTCCTTCCTGCTTGTTCTTCTGTCCATGGTGACAGTGAACCTACAGACAACTACCAGGTACATGGAGAGGAGTAATCAATGAAATCCACTAATAGTGTCCCAAACATAATCTTGGCCAGAAGTTTCTATGTAAGCCATTTTTGTAATGAATGGTGCTATGTAAATAACGTGAAAGTCATATCCAAGCAAGCTGCCAGCCTGGTAAGAAAAACTGACATAGTATTCTAGTAATTACTTACAGGCATAAATGTTAACAGTGTCCTTAATTTGTATGATTTGGCACACTGCTCAGTACTTTAAACACTCCACAAAATAAATTATTTTCTTTTTTTAAAACATTTTTTATTTTAAAATTGTGGGGCACAGTTAAGGGTTAGGTATACAAATATGCATCGTTCAGGAATATGTTTATTATATTTAAGTTTTACCATACATGACAAATATGTTTTGCATCATCAAATTAAACATTATGAAATTTTTGGATGTAAGTAAGTATTTCTTAAGACCTTAAGATTTATGTTGTCTAGAGCGTGCTTTTCCATTTGCTAAACTTGTAGAAAATACTAATAATATCAATATGGCAATCCCAAACACCTGCATTATGAATTTTGTATAACTGTAAACAAGAATATTTGGCTTTCATATTATTTTTCAGATATCATCCCCTTTCCTTGATATAGTAAACCACACAGGTTTTTTAAAAATATTTGTAAATACAATTACATCATTTACTTTTATATTCATCTAGCATGTTTTTTAATAGTCAAAATGAAAGTTTTCCAATTTCATAGTTTTAGTTCAATAGTTAATTCATAGTACTTGCATTTTTATAAATCACTTGCTTACTTGTGTATGATTGTTTTTACAATTATATAAGTTGTAAATTTTTAATTTAACAATACTATATTGCATTATTACAGTTTTAGATACCACTGATTTACTAATTGACTTGAAATTTGATATTGCCCTAGAAGAAACAAAAATATCCAATATATTTAAATTTTTAAAATTTACTATATATCCTATACTGACAGAAATAAAACATTTCATCAAGGAAAAAAAGAAAAAGAAAAAAAAACTGACATAAATTACCAAGTCTTTAGGTTTAGGAACCTTAACTAAACTCAAGCTTTGAACTCAAGAGCTCTCTCCCATGACTCACTTTTTTTTACGACTCACAAGACCCTAAGGGAGTGCCATCTAGCTTCCCATTGACCTTTTACACCAACTTGAAGCCAGAAAAGCTCAATATTTTTCCATCTGTCACCCTTGGTCATTGCCCAGCATGTAAGTCCCTTCCTCATCTGCGGTCTCATTTTCACGTCACTCTGCTGCTTCTTTCTGCCTCAAGCTACCACTACTGCTCTTGTCCAGAAACTTTCTCACTGTGTGTTTTAGATCTTTAAGACCATGGTAGATAAGTTCACCCACATCCTAAACCTTGACAGAATGCTACTGCAACTCATATCTTTACTGGAATGTGGTTCTTCTCTGATGACACTGCTTTCCCTGCAAGCTCTTAAATGAAGACGGCTAGCCTTTCCAACTACTGCCCCTATACAGAAACACTGATGACCTGACCCAGTTCTTTCCTAACCCAAGTCATGATGATTATTCCTGAATCCTTTATCTTAAAACCTCTGGTCTCTTGAAATGCTTGTTTCTCATCTATGTACCTCTTTAGGTCTCCTAATAAGTCTTCCATATTCACCATCTATTCGTGATGATTTTGGACCATAGTTCACTACCTCCTCCACCTCAACCTGATATCACTCTCAGAATATCCTACCATCTGTCGGTCTCTGCATTTCCTTCCAGTCTATGGGACATCTCCTATCTTCACTTTCTTCCTTACTCTGCCAGAATCTGATGGCTATGAATACAAACTACTTAGCCTCTACTCCTCTCATCTTCTTTCCATCACTGTCCTTTTGCCACAATCCCAAATCCTAAACCCTGGTCCTACCCTACTATCTACCCTTTCTGCTTTATTCAGCAAGATAAAGTCATGCAAACCAAGAAGTTTCACATCATTATAAATTCATGATCGTCAACCTTTACTGGAGTCTCAGCAACACTCCTTTATACTTTCTTTAGTGATATCGTTCAGACTTTACTACCTTGTTCAAAAGCCCCTTGCTCAAACCCCACCCCTTCCAGTTTCAATATTTGACTGACCTCTCTGATTCATTAAGACAGTTGAGGACATTGGCTATGATTCCCTTAACTTTCCTCATCACAACATAAGCATTTACAAGTCAAGAAAGAAGACTGAGGGATCTCTTACACAATTCAAGATCAATCCCTTCCCCCATCCCCTGACCCGCATCTCTTTCCATCGTCTCACCTCTGGGACATTAGTCTTCAAATCTCTTACCATATTTCAAAGCATTCTCTTCCTTTCCTTTCAAACTATAGTTCCATTTCCTTAAACTTTTAAAAATATCTCTTCCTTAGAAATGTGTTTTCTCTAGAAACTACATTCTTCTCCCTAGAAAAACCTTTGGAAGGATTAGACTATTCACTAGCAATATTCTTTTTTCCTTCATTTCCTACTTTTCACCCATTCTACATATCTGTTTCTTGCCCTTTCAATTTCATAGAAAAGGCCCTTGTATGGTGAGCATTGACCTCCCACCTGCAAAATCCTATACCTATTTTTAGGATTTATTGTTTTGGACCTCTCTTCCAAGTCTGACAATGCTGAACACTTACTCCATCTTGAAATTCCTCCTCCTTTGGCATCCATGACAATGAACACTCCTGGTTCTGTTTGCACCTGTCTGACTCATGGCCTCTCTTGTAACATCTGCCACAGAATTCAGGACAAGCCTTAATGTGTGTAAGCTTAATGTTGCTCATTATATTCCAAGTACCATTGGCTCAACTTCCCTGCCCTTACACCACTTCATTGGTGAAATGTCCTTGTTATAATTTTCGATGCCTAATTAAGAATTTTAACAAAGATACATATCTTTTAAAAGATGATGCCCTCGTCATCTTTATGCCACATTACATGATGCAATTTTATTTGTAAAAATGTTAATATATTTCTCCCTAAATTTATGAAAGCTAAAATAAAAAGGCCTTGATTTAACAATTTAAAGAAGGAAATATCAACATTTTCCACAAGATATTATATAGATTAAATGAGGTTAAAGTGCCAGAGTGACCAGCACATTGCCTGGCATGAAGTAAATCACATAATAAATGTTTGCCAAATTCAAATTTAAAGTTCTTGAGTCTCGGTCATTAAACAATTGGCCAACTGGAAAACACAGTTCATCAAGGCATGTAAAGTACAACCAATTGTCTGGTGTACTCAGATCAAAGCCAGAGGTGAGTATCCTCTGGTATATGTACCAAAGTGTGCAAATTATTCCAGGACAGTTCATTGTCTCTGGTGGGAGGCTCAGTGGCTTCCTCCATGCTCGTCACCATCATTCTTGCCAGCAGCATGGTGACAATCAGCATCTAAAAGCTGGGAGAGCTGGAGCCTGAGTTTTCATGGCTGGCAGGCGCAGTAGGCATAGGAAACATTTGTTGATGCTCCAACCTGTTTTCAGTCAGGATTTACCTTCCCCAACTGTGACCAGCACACCTTGGCACACCCCTTTATGAAGTTACTGAATATCAGCATAAAGAAAACCAGTGACAGATGAACTGGATCTTGATATTTGCAAGCAATCATTTTGGCATTATGCAGCCAGTCTGAGTGCTTCTCCTCCCCAAGATTAATGAGGTCACCATGGGAGTTTGTGAATAGACACAGGAGGTGAAACTGCCACATTTCTTTAGCTCCTCTTTTTTGGCTGTCAAGTGAAATTACCCAGTGTGGCTTTAGTAGTGCCCAAGGCAATCACAAATTTAGCACACATTACACATATCCATTGCATCTCTTCTACTGTGTCCCTTATTCAAAGTGGCATTTGATTGTATTGGGAAAATATTTGGTCTTATGTAAGCTTCCTTAGACCTTATAAAATGTACTGTCACTTGCAATCTTACTGATACAGAGATGTTTACATAATGAGACACTGATCTTTTTGAGTTTGGGAGTGGCATTAATGCATAACACTTTCCCATAATGGCATCTAGCTTTTTATTCTATGGTTTCTCCAAGTATAAATGTTTAAAAACTGACCTACACAGTTAATAAACTTGATGATATAGGAAGACTTTAGTGCCAAGTATTACAACATGTCACACATTAGCGTTCATGAGTCCAAAGGACTCATTTGGAAGTCTTTAAATTTATCAAACCATTTATCTCCCTAAATATAATTTCATCCATACCTTGCAGTTACTACATGGATTCAGTTTACATTCAAATGTATACACTGATAGTAACATTTAAAACACACGACATCAACTCACCTGTTCTTTTTCTCATAACAGAGATAGGTGTGTTTTAAGTTTTCAATCAATAGTGATAAGCTGTAAGTAGAGATAGTGTATAAATATACTAAATAAAAGGCCAGAGGCCTTTTGTACTCTTTCTTTGGTGTTATTGTAAATAA
Organism: Carlito syrichta; assembly: GCF_000164805.1. Lineage (NCBI taxonomy): Eukaryota > Metazoa > Chordata > Mammalia > Primates > Tarsiidae > Carlito > Carlito syrichta. Next base: position 205,562 of record NW_007260467.1, read on the forward strand.
ACAGAAATATGCAAGCAGACAAAAAATATAAGGGCAATGCTAGACTCTGAGAGGAAGAATTCCAGAACCAACATACATCTGTTTTCCCAGCCAGCGTTTTCTTCTAAAATTTTTGAAACATCACAAAGTGGCATGACACAGTACACAGAAATACTTATTTTTGATAAATGACTATTTCTACATGTTTTCTTTTTTTTATAATCAAAATTTTTTATTATGATATTGTGGGGTACTGTTAAGGGTTAGGTATACAGATATGCTTCATTCATGCACCCTTGTTGACAAAAGGTGTCTCCCCATCCCCAGACAGATGTTTACTACCATTAATCCCATCTCCCTTCCCCTCCCCCCCATAGTTTCTACATGTTTTCAAAAGAAAGATCTAAGGCAGACAATATCAGTCATACAGAACCTCTCCACCCAGAGATCACTGTCAACATTTAAGCACAGGTCTTTCCAATTTTACTGGTCTAAGAGTAAGTGAATATACACATCTGCACCCAAAGACATCATGCAGGCAAAGCTGAGATCACAATGTATACAGAACTCTTTTTATTAGCATTACGGTATAAATATTTCTCATAACACATTTTTTGTAAACATAATTTCTAGTATTTGTTATGTATAAAACTCCAACCATATGGAAGTACTAAGTTAATAATAGGCTTGTAAAAAATAGTATTCAATTACCTTAAATTTGATAGAAAACTTTAGATCTTGAGATTAGTTTAAGGAGCCACATGTGGCACTAACAAATATAGTAATAATACTTTACTTTTTTTTCACTTGTATGGAATGTTTTAGGAATTCCTGGCATTGCAGCAAAAGAACAACTAGGCATCTGTGCTATGGGAAAAACAAAGTCCAAATGATACTGTTCCAAACTTCATATCATTCCATCTTTTGTTATGGGCCCAGAAAAGGTCCATCTTATGTTTAGGTTAAGACTGAAGTGTATGTGTATGAGTGTGTGTGTGTGTGTGTGTGTGTGTGTGTGTGTGTTTCAAGGAGGAAGTATGTACTCACAGGAGTACTTTAATCAAAGAAGTTCTGCTTTAATCTGTTTTATATACACTGGATTCATTGGCTATTTTTTAATTAAAAGATTTTGATGACAAATACATAAATGCATACGTAAATACATACATGCATATAATAAAATAATAAATGTTTGAAAAGTACTGGTGTAAAAATACAGTATTTGGAGTCTGCGGACTGGATTCATGTCCTAGCTCAGTCATGTCAGCAGCTATATGACATTTTTTTCTCTCGAAGCCTCAATTTTCCTTACTGTAAAGTGGAGACAAAAATACCCACATCATAGAATTATTATATGTAGTAATGAATAATATGAAAGAAAGCACATGGCATGGCACGTGGTGCATAGTGGGTACTTAATATATGCTACATGAGGCTGAATCTACCTGTTAAGTTATCCTCCGATAAGATGAAATTAGAGCAACATTAACATGAAGCCACGTTCTCAGATTCGGTCTAAGTACAACAATTTACATAATCTGAAATATCATCAAACAGTTAGTTCAATGATTAAGATTAGGGTTTAGAAAACTTTCTCTGTAAAGGTCAGATAGTAAATATTTTGGGTTTTGTGTACCATATCATCTGTGTCACAACTATTAAACTTGATACTGTAGTGCAAAACCAGGTATAGACCCTAGGTAAACAAATGAGCATGTTCCAGTAAAACTTTACTGACAAAAACATGTGGCCTCCCTGCAGGCTCTACTTCACCAACCCTTGGTTTTGAAAGACAGATTGCATCAGCCTGGAAGGTAATCTGGGGAAAACAGAGCCAAAAATTCTCCATAAAACTTGTTTTAGGAATAAGAAAGAAGGTGAACTTGGATGCCAAGGAGTCCAGTGGGACTAATATAAGCTATATTCTTGCCCCAGTGACCATAACCCAATAGCAAGTGATTTTCTTGATCTTGTGGGCTAAGCCTCAGCAACTTGAGACAATGGTAACCAAAGTGGGCCCTATTACTAAGAAGCCTCAGGTACTCTAGCAATCCTACTAGATATCACACTGATGGTTGCATGCAATTTGCCAGTATTCGTATCTGTGTGCCTGCAGTAGTGGGTTAGTTAGTTAGACATATGTTTCAAGTATCTACTGCTTTGTAAAACAAACAAACCTCTCCAAATTAGTGACTCTCCAAACAACAACTTACTATATTATCTCACATTTCTGTGGGCTAACTGGGATATGCTAAACGGTTTTTGGTTGGGTCTCTTCTCCAGTTGCTGTCAGATAGCCGTTGGAATCCTAAAAAGTTTCACATTGGCTGAATGTCCACGATGGCTGTTTTATTCACATGTTTGGCACCTCAGCTGGGACAGCTAGAGCAGCTGGGAGCTGGTCAGACATTTTTCTCTCCATGTGGCCTCTTGCTATTTAAGTTCCTTAACACAGTGGAAGTATAGTAGTCAGACTTCTTACCTGGTTCTCAGCTTCTCCTAGAACAAACCTTCTAAGAGATTCAGACTGATGTTGCAGGGCTTCTTATAATCTAGCCTAGAAAGTCATATGGTGTCGCTTCCACCACATTAGATTGGTCAAAAGCCAGCACAGGTTGAAAAAGAAGACCTGAATGCAGAGAAACATGGTCCATCACAGGCATTTCAAAAAATATCAATTGTAAAGATCCAGCTTTTGAAACAATACCTGGCTAACTTAGTTAAACCCTAAAGTCAAATTACATCACAAACTCTAAACTTGTATTATCTACCATGTGCATTTCTGTAGAGTATTTGGTTACAAAGCACAATATGTCAGAAGTTTTGGCCAAAATCACCTCACCTTCCTAAAGGATATGCAAAACCACTTTGCAATAAAGATGTAAAATTTCTTCAAAGAAGCTGAAGGTATTTGTAAGACATTTTTTAAAGGTGACCTTCAAGAAAAAAAACAATCATTGGCCAAGATTCTATTCATAAAACCTGTTGGAGGGTAAGTCCAAAGCAAGTAGTTAAGAGCTCCTTGATTATTCAACAAAATATAGCAGAAAAGATGAACCAACAAGAATGTTCAGAATGACAAGGGACTTGACAGAGCATCTAATTCCATTTCCTGATACAAAGCAGATTGTCTTTTACGCAACAAATTTGAAAGAGTTTCAGATAACTGATATTTTTACCAACTACTCTATACCCTACAGCATGCTAAATGATTTGCACTTATCTTACTAATTCCTCCCAACAACCCTACGAGGTCATTATAAAGTAGGCAATATCATTACTCCCATTTTACACATAAGATAACTGAGGCTCTGATAAGTCAAGTGATTTGTCCAAGTGCACGTGTGTAGAAATTGGCAGAAATAGGATCAAAGTCTGTTCTGGTCGATGTCCTGTCCTGTGTTTTTGCCACTATGCCACCCCGACCCTTTGGCCAACCAGTATCTGTAAACAAAAAGTAACCAAGCATTGTTTCCCTCACGAAATAGTCCATTCCAAAATAGAGCATTTCTAACGATCAGGAAAAAGTAAACAAAAAAAATGTTTTAGCAGTTTGTGTTGTCAGTCAAGAAGCATTTTCCACAAGAATTTTAATCCTCAGAGTGCATGTCTGGGTTTCAATGACTACAGCTCCCTGAAAGAATATGTAAATTGTGCTGCTTGCAGGTATATGTCATGGCAATAGGTCTAAAACTCTGATCAGATTCTCAAGAAAAGAAAACACCCAAAAGTTTAGTAACCAATCTATGGAGAGTGCAGAGGTATGCCCAACGGGAGCTGACCAGGTTTCTAGTCATAAAGATAGCAAACATGGACCGTGGTCGTCATGAGTTCACATTCCACTTGAACAGACAGAAAATGAATCTATGCAACCACGGTAGGTACCAAATGATATGAACACTAAAGAGGTCCCTACCCCTCTATGGACATGTAACAGGCTGAGCAGATGCTTTCCTCACTAATTGTTTGATCATAGAATGCTTTCTTTAAATGAAATGACATGCTGATGAGATAAAGACAACATGAGACACAGCGGTTTCTCTCTTTTTTTGTTTTGTTGTATACAAAAAAGTTAAATTTTATTGAATATAAATTATACCTTAATATAAAATTTAAAAGGCTAAAAAAAAATATTCATTTGTTGCATAATCTCTGTGAGCTTAACATTTTTTAGTTATCATCCTAAATATCTGTCAAACAAAAAGAAAAAAAAATTTTTTTCACAGCGGTTTCTCTTGCCCATGCCAGCACTGGCATGTCTCTCTTTCCTTTTCTCTTTTTTCTCTAATAAACTTTGTTTTAAAACCTAGAAAAAAAACATGAGCTATAGACTAAAATGGAACTACTTTGGTTGAAGTAACAATGCATTTCTAATAGTCCCTTTTATTTAGTCTTTTTTGGGTGCCAAACCACCTATCTGCCACCAACTTCTTCCTTATAAAGCCCTTGTGATTTCTTCAGAGTATACATACAGGGCTCTTTGAAGCACAGTTTGAAAACCACCAAGTATACCTTTTATGACAGTCTCTGAGAACCCATCTATCTCTATACTTCCCCATAGCACTGTGCCTCTATAATGTTCCTAAGTACCAAATGAACATATAATGTGTTTCTAGCTAGGTTACACAGAAAGTTGTTTGGGACAGAGAGTGAGTTAGGCAAAGATATTCCAAGAAAGAAAGAGAAGAACCTCAGAGTCATAGACAAAGGAAAACTTGGCTTAGATTTTGGGAGGCATAGGGAAGAAGGAAGGTATCAGTCAAGTCACCAAGTAGCATAAGGAGTTTTAACTCATCAATAGAAGCAAGAGGGAACTCGTATGCACTTTGCAACTCACTGCTTCCTGCTCTGCTGGGGTCTGAATGACAGAGGAACCATGGTAACTGAGATGGATAGATGTTTCTTTATTCAGTTATCTGCCACTTTTCTGCTGCAAGTTAATAACCTTGCAGTCTCAGGAGACAAACATTTCAAAGGAACCAAAGAGAACTTCAATGGACTTTCTGTTCTTCTTTGAATTTTGTGGTGCCAAGGAAGAATTGGGTGTATTTGTCAGCTCGTATCTCCTTTCCTGGCCTGGTGAAATAATTAGAAGGCCAGAGTCAGAGTATCTGAGTATACTCAAAAAGAAATGCGTTGATATTCAGGGATTAATGTAGGGAGATTTGTGTTCCTTCTTTTTACCCTCAGCTCTGTGGGGAAACTCCCAGTTTGTATTGGATTATATCAAAGCAGAGCAAAACTGGTTTCTGGCAGCTATTGCTTTATTAAACAAATCAATTTTATTTGGAAAGGTATGTTACATTTGACATTTTTCTTTCCATATTCGATTTGCAGAAGGGTACTATGGTACTATGTAAATAAATAATGTTAATAATAGCAATAAAAATGATTCAATTTGTTCACAAACTTTGTGAAAGATAAAGCCAGAAAGTTCACACATTCATCCAATATGGTACGTCTTTCCTTGATATTTGGATTTAACAAACTTTCATCAATCACAAGTATAAGGTAATTTTCAACAGCTAGCCATGAAACTTACATCACGGTTCTCATTTTAGAGATGAGGAACTCAAAGCTCAGATTGATCTACTGGCTTGCTCAAAGTTACTCTGTTAGGAAGTAGAAAGATGGAAATGTTCTGACTCTAAGTTCAAAGATATTTCCCTTATAAGGGTCTTTCTTACTGGCAAATAGTCAAAATCATGTTGGTTTTAAAAAGCAATGTAAACACACATGACATATGACACCCACCTCTTTGCTTCTACCTCCAACTGTCATATTTCGGGTACCTGCTACTTCCACACCAAATGACTGCAGCACAGGGCAAAGCTTCAGAAGCCCCTTCACATCATTGAAATAGGCAGTGTTCTTGAAACATTCAAACTACCAACTAATATGACCTTTTATTGCATAGAGCAAGTGTTAACTAAAAGTGAAAATTAGTTTGGGATAGGCGATTTCTCTCCATTGCCACATGTCTTATGATAATCTCTAACGTAATGTCTGAAGAGAAAACCATCAGCAGACAAAAGTAATATCCAGCTATAGAGTCCACATAGTGCCTGAGCATTCTGTTTTCTCCCATAAAAGTTTATGGCTGTCCAGCTCCAAAAACAACTTCTATCAGCATTATGAATATATTCCAAGTATCTTTCAAATATGGAAAATATTCACATTATAACCACAACAGCAAAATTCATTTATTGAGTATTTACTCTGTGCTAAGCACTGTGCTAGATGCTAGAAATACAGCGACAAAGCCAGTGCCCAGGATCTAGCAGAAGAGACAGATGTTCATTAAGTTATCACTATTCAGTAGGACAAATGACCCAAAAGGAAAAGTACCTACAGCGGGGAAACATGTCTGAAAATTCTGAGAGAAGCTCCAGCAGAATATGACATCTAAGCCAAGATACGGAAAGAATCAGGGGGAGTGAGGTGAATGAGGGAAGGAGGGAGAAAGTGTGATCCAGACAGAGGGAACAGAATATACAATGGCCCAGAAGCAAGAGAGAGCAAGGTTTAGAAACTAAAATAAACTCATAGTGATTATCATTGTATGTGGGGGTAGAGAGAAGGATAAGTAGTAAATGGTTTGAAAGTTAAAAAAGTGAATTAGGGGCCCATTCTTAGAGAACCTCATAGAATATGGTGTCTGGAGCTCAGTGGGAAGTCACTAAAGTATATGGCTTGTCATTTATCTATGATTCACAAAAGGCACGTGCAGATTCCAATCATCTTGAAGATTGGGTTTACTTTTCTTAAATATTCAATTTGCTGCCTTTTCTATTCCTATTTTGTTTAAAGAGAAGCCCTCTGAGGACAGATAAATGTTCAAAAAAACAAATGTTTTTGTCATGTTCAAGAATTGGAACTAGTAATATGTTTTACATTTCGTTTTTTTACTGTTGAAAACTATTGCTAATAATCCCTCGTTTTGATTAAAAAGTGAAAGAACTGTAAGAGTATTTTCATGATAACATCAGAAAGGACAATGTTCTATTATCTCTGCAGCAGGATTAGACCATACAGTGGCATCTATAGTACACAATGGGTGGAAATATCTCATAGCAGAAAATAGACCCAGTGTAAACCATGTATGACAATGATCCATCTTTCTATCATCTTTCCACCCACCAATGTATCTTTTGCCTCATTTCAAAGATAATTTGAAACAACTCCAATAAATACATAACAAAAATTTGGTTGAAAAAATAGGTAAATACATCAGGAGGAAGAGTAAATCAGGATATGTCACTAAGATCAAGTTCAGATCAGAACTACACTCAGAAAAGCACACCAGAAGTCCTGTATAACTGTTCCAAAATGCCCCAAACTTGATTTTGAGTTTTCCAGTGGCCAAAGCACAGAGGACCCCATGTAGTTTTTTCAACTTTGACTGCTCATTAGAATCACTGGAGGGTGGGAGAAGGACTTTTGAAAAATTATCCTCACCATAGAAAAATTAAACTCCAGAGAGTGAAGGCATGCATTAATATTTCTTATATGCAACTATGCTTTTGTTATTCAGTGAGTCTGACCATGAAATAACAAAATTCCAAATGCCCATAAGCTAAAAAACACAGTAGTTGCTCTAAAGAAATACAGCTTTTCCTGGTAATGAGGACTAAGAGAACTTCCTCCTTTTCACAGGTTTTTCTAAAGCGTAGAGAATGAGATTTGCTGGACAATGAAACCAATAGCCTCCCTACCATAAACATAATGGTAAGTCTCTGATGAATAGTTTTTAGAGAGTGTTCTGTTAGAAGTCCAGTGCCTAGTGCTAAAATGTACAATTCAAAGAAGGTGGGCTTAAAATGGTAGAGGTGAATTTCAGGAACATAGCTCTCTACTGTGCTCATTTAATTCAGAAAGAGCATTTCTAGAAGAACAGACAAAAAAAAAAGAGTTTCTTCACCTACACACCCATCTCCAAAAGAGAAGTCCTTTAAAATTCAAACACATTTCTCTGCGGCCAGGCAAAGTAACAGCTCAATGTGCAATAATTTCAGATGATATATTTAGGGCATTAGAGATAAGAAATGCTCTTAGTTTGCCAAGGGACCAGTAAGTAAACCTTAAAAGTCATTTTTATGTCAAGCAAATGCTTAAGGATCACAGATAAAGTCACTAGTAATCTATGGAATAATAGTATCTCTGACCTGTGAACTGGGGGATGATTTGAGAATTCTATTGATTTTGACCTTAACAATTCAACAGAAACACCCCGTCATCACAAATGTGTTTAAGCCTCATGGGTTATGGAGCTCCAATTGTTATAATCCACTTCAAAAGTCAAATAAGAGCCCAGATGCTGTCATATGCATGACATTCTGCTGCTTCTCACAGCTTTGTGCTCAGGAGTCTACGAAATGCTCTGCTCCTTTCTTCTTTCTCTGAGTTTCTTGGAGTTTGATCATAACCCTAGAGTTTCTACTTCTTATCATCTACAGTGGGAATTTGCAGGATGTCCACCATTATTTTTAAACTTTTTAGTTCCAGATTGTTTAAATTGAAATCTAGTCTAGATAGATGTCAAATAGTTAAAAAATAGATAAGCATAGTGCTCCTCTGGCTGAAGGAACCCCATCATGCCATGCCCTCCCCTTCAAAAGCCCTAGCTTAAGTACTCAGTTTGAAAACCACAACCTTTCAACAAGCACAGGTTTAGGCGAGAGTTGATGCACTGAAATTGAAAGTAGGCTCAGCTCAAGCACCCGAATATGTTAGGGCCAATACAATAGCTCTTCTACCATCTTTGGTAAGTTTGCTACTTTACATTTATCTACCTACTTGTCCCATATGTCCCTGAAACTTGGCTTTCTTCTATCACTTCTCTAAGTAGAAAATGTATTGTTGAGGGAAAAGGAAACTGGACTTGGAGTTAAGAAAGTTGTGTTTCATTTCTAGCTATACCAGCTACTAACTATGGGCAAGACTTTTTAAATTTTTGACCCTCGTGGTCCCTCTTTATATACTAATGAAAAATATTCCTTCCTCACAGGGTTGCTGTGAATATTGAAAGAGGTAGTGCCCATGAACCTGCTTGGTAGAACTAAAAAACATCATAGAAATAGAAGGCTTATTTTAGGTTCCTATTGCTGCCGTAAACATTACCATAAATTTAGTGTCTGAAAGCAACAACAAATATATTATCTTACCGTTCTGGAGGTCAGAAGTCCAAAATGAATCTCACTGAGCTAAAACTAAGACATAAGGGCTGCGTTACTTCTGGAGACTCTAGGGGAGAAGCCATTTCCTTGCTTATCCCAGCCTCTAGAGGATCTTGTATTCCTTGGCTGACGGTCCCTCCTTGCTATGACCTCTGCATCTGTGGTCACAATTCCTTCTCTAACTCTTCTGCCCCCCTCATATAAAATCCCTTATAATTATATTAGGTGTGCCCAGATAATTTAGAATAACCTCCCCATCTCAAAACCCTCAATCACATTCTGCAAAGTATCTTTTACTCTGTAAGGCAACATATTCAAATTTTCCTGAGACTAAGGCATGGACATCTTTTGGGGGAAGAATTATTTAGTTTAGCATAGTAAATATTATATACTGTGCTGGGTAGCCTGAATTTATCTCTTTAAATCTATACTCCAACCTTCTCCACCTGTTCTGAGCTCCAAAGGACTGGTCTCTACAGACTACATCATCCAAACTCCTTTCCCCTCTGGCTTCCAGTTGGCTTTGTCCAACAGAAGGCACTGGCAGGAGAGTAAAGATAGGGCAGAATATTTGTTCCCACCACCAGATTCCTTGTTTCTGGGCTACAAGCTGGTAGTAATTGTGTTCCTCTATAAAGGCCACTACCATTACAGGCCTTCTTCATGCAGTTGCTTCCCTCTATAAGCTCTGTAACTACCCTTGTCCCTATTTTCCTTAGCACACTGAGTGATAATAGTTCCCCACTGTTGTTTGCCCTGGGATGCTTTCCTCTCTTTTGTTGTCTTTCTTGACATTAATTGAACCTTTACTCTGTGCAGAGACTGCAAAAACTGTTCCAAGTGCTTTATCCCATTTAATTCTTATGATAGTCCTGTCAAGTTAGTACTTTCATTATTCTCTTTTCACAAGTGAAGAAAGTGAGGACAGAGAAGTTGAGTAACTTGCTCTAGTCTGATTCCAAAGCTTGGCTCCATCTCATCAGTGTAGTTACTACACCTGCCAAGGAAGTTTAACACAATCTCCAGTCATGCAAGTCAATTAAGAGACTCACAACATAAGAAATTTGGTTTTATTGAAGCGTCACTTTTGCAATGGGAAGGGAACTTGAAAATGGAGGGAAAGTCATCAACAAGGGTACCTGCATGATCAATGTTTGTATACCTGACCCTGAATTGTACCCCATATCTTTATAATAAATAAATTAATTTTAAAAATTTTTTAAAAATAAATAAATACTTAAAAGAGATTACTTTGTATTGTACTATGTAATAAACTCAAAAATATAAAAAAGAAAAGAAAAGAAAATGGAGGGAAAGAGAGATGCAGAGCAGCTAGAAATAGAACATAGAATAGATCGGCAACATCAAAAGACACTTAACCAAAATCCTTGGATGGCTAGGGTAAGATAAAGACTTGCCTAAGAAAACAAAAGCTCAGATAACCTTCAGCTGACCAGTATAATACATATGCTGACACATGAAAGGTTGCTTTTTTAAACTCTCCTATTATGTAGAATAGAATTGGCAGATTCATTTTGTATTATAGCATACTTAAATGAGTGAGATAGCAATTTAGAAAGGATTAGCTAAGATTATAACATGCATACAAAAGCACTGATGCTAATATATGATTATCTATGTTGGAACTAGATTTTCTATCTAAGTCTCTTCTGCAGGATGGACTCCTCTTACTGACACATAAAATTATACTCTAGATGAATTTCCTTTTCATTAATTACTGCACATACTCATTCAACTGACATTAGTGTTTTCAATACTGCGCTTGGTTCATTTTAGCTTTGCTCTTCTACATAAACCCAGGTACTTTAATAGAACTCAGTTGCTTTACTAAATCTGATGCTGTGTCTAATTGTAATCATAGTTCCTAACTTTTTTTCAGGTAACCCTAATAGGTATTTTCCAACCACACTAACTTGGATTTTAATTGTGAAAGTTGGCATTTGAACATAACCCCACAATCCCTAATGATTGTGGGTAGAAGAGCAACATGGAAAATCCACTATAAGAATGTGCTCAACTTCAGATACTAAGCCTCAAAAGCATATACTCTCTAGAAATAAAATTATGTGTATTCTTCTGTCAAAAACACTCAGAAATTAGTTATGGTACTTAGTAGTATGTCATGGAGAGGAATAGTCTGAACAATCAATCACATGAGTAAAACTGCTGACCTGTCAGAATATTCCATCATGGTATTTGACAATACTGGACATTTAGTCATTAGGTAGGAGAATGCGTATGTCTAAATTACCTACATGTTTAAATAAAATTTATATGGAGCAATAAATGAAGCTTTGTTACCTGTTTCTATTTCCGTTTCAAAAGCCTAAGTTATCCTCTGTCTATAGAATAGTGCTATTATTCTTAACAAGAGACAGGTGTTCGCTGTGGACCACACTAATGTGGTACCTAACCATGCAGAACATGGGTTTGGGGTATGTGGAGGTAGATCCATGAGAAATAGTCATTTGAACCAGGATTCTTCCTGAAAATGGTGTGCTATGCTAGCATAATATTTCAAATAGTGCCTGATGATGGAGATATAATCAGATCATTGTAGTGCCTGCACTCAGGAGTTTAGGGACAAATTCATGTATTACATGATAATGATACATTCTCTTAGCTTTAAATCAAAACTGGCAAATACAATTACTGCAGTATATATTGCCTACCTATTAACATCCATTTATGTAAAAATATTTGGTTTTAATAATAAAGTACAACTAATTCCATTTCATTTCTTAATTTAAATATTATTTTAAAAGACAGATGGACCACTGTAATTTATTCAATTTTGTGCAGTGCTCAGTTCAGCCGAGTTACATATAATTCCTTTGGACATGGTCCTCTAAATACTTTATGAACTGACATAATGTGAGCGTGAGGTCACTTATCATTGAGAGACATCACCATATAATGTTAAATTTGTATTTCAGAGAATTGAATTTTTAAATGTATCATGATTTCTGATTAGCACAATATTATTTAATTTAAATAATCTATGCTCAGCTTTTTGAATCTGAGCCTGTGGAGGATAGAAAATTTCCTTGTTTCGGTATCCACAATGTTTATCACACTTTCTGACACATTAGACTTCTTCAATAAAGTTTGTGTTTAATGCGTGAATATCGGTTATTCCTCCCAGCTGTATGGCATCTGTTGAGGACAACATGCTCTATTTCCCTGTCCCATGTGTACATGTAAAGAAACTTCAGCTGGAGTAATATCCTGGCTTTCTACCCACCTGTGACTTACCCCACTCCAAGGAAAAGGGGTAAGTTATCTAACTAGTGGGCCACATTCATTGAGCTACACTTCTCAGTAGGGAGAGTTCAACAATATTAAAAGGCCACGAGAATGGAAAACAGTTTGGTGGCTTCTTAACAAATTAAACATAGAATTAACATATGACCCAGAGATTCTACTCCTAGGTATCTACCGAAAATAACTGAAAGTAGGTATTCAAACAAATACTAGAACACAAAAGTTCATAGCACCAGTTACAATAGTCAAAAAGTAGAAACAGTCAATCAACAGATGAACAAAATGTAGTATATCCATGCAATGGAAATATGATTCAATCATAAACAAGAATTAAGTACAAATACATGCTACGACACAGATACTTGAAATACTTGAATACTTGAAAGTATTATGCTAATCAAATAATTCAGACACAGAAAGCATCATATTGTATCATTCTATCCATGTGAAATTTCCAGAAAAGGCAAACTGTCCACAGAGAAAAACTAGATTAGTGCGTGCCAGGGGCTTAAGGGAGAGAAAGTGTGGGGGTGGGGCTGTTTTATGGTATGAGATTTCTTTTTGGGGTAACAAAAATGTTTTAGAACTAGACAGAGGTAGTGGTTACACAATGCTGTAAACATACTAAATGCCACTGAATTTTATACCTTTAAATGGTTTAAAAGATAAATTCTATGTTGTGTGCATCTTACCACAATAACAATAAAGGCCATAAGCACTGGGGATCCATTATTTTATGCCTCTTTTTGCCCGGGATCAGTAAGAGGCATCACCCTGGGTAAATGTAGTTGTTCCTGTGGGTTCACCATTTTCCTCAAGTTTGATATCCTAATCTCTGGATGTGAAGCAGTTGGTAGATGTGGCAGAGTGCAAGTGTCAGCAAACCCTTCTCATTATAGATCTAAAGCCACATTCTCCTGTCAGATTTTATTTTAGCAATAATGATGGCATTCCATCTGCGACTGTCTGCCACTTGAACCTATTTCTCAACTAACTTTTAACTTGGAAAGAAATGAATAGGATGCTATTTATTGGCATTCCCCATCCCCATCTGCAAAATTGTACAAGTGTGGCTCCTGTGACTTTCTCCAATTCAGTGATTTAAAAGTTTAACAGTGAAGGGGAAAGATAGAGTAGGGCTTGTAGTTTCCCTTCCACTATAGAACATCCTTCAAGAACGACAAAAGCAGGCTGAGCATCTGCTCTGAGAATACAATGAAGAAAATAACTGGTCTGTCCTCAAGATCTTGGGACAATGTGGACGCAAAGCCTTCATTCGGCATTCTGGTTCAGTCATTCAAGCCTCTCATGCAACCACTCGTGGAAGCTGAGAGACACACTTGGGGTTTCCCTGTGAGTTTGGTGGTCAAGCCCGAATCAATAGACTGAATTTCCTGGCTACTTGATTTCCTATTTGAACTAAAATGCACATCAACTCTATGCCAACAATCTCTGGGTATATTTTTCTTAATGATCTGAGAATCCATCTAATTATGCCACCACCCAGCACACTTTCCCAAGTTCTGGGTAGTGCAGAATTCAGCACTGATACAAGTAGTAATCGTACAGGTAAAGTTTGGGCCTCCCTTTGGTCCTCATTTCACCTGGTTTGGAATCAGGTACCCTTATTGATGTTATGTGCCCCCTAGAAGTTTCCTGCTACTGCCAATCGTTTTCTTACAGTATTATGGCAAATGTTCAGGGTCTGCTTATAAGTGAGAACATGTGGTACTCAGTTCTTTGTCTCTGTGATAGATCACTGAGTATTATAGACTTTAAGTCCATCCAAGTTGCCGTGAAGTCCATAATATTGTCCTTCTTTATGGCTGCATAATATTCCACTGTGTATGTGTACAAAAATTTTTTATCCATTCACAGTACCAAAAACATGGACTCAGTACTGATTTTTTTTAATTACTGTATCTATTATTTCTAAGGCCAAAGTTGAACTTCTAAAATGAAGGTATGATTTCTTCATTAATTTTAATTAATTAATTTAAATTAACAAATGAAAAACTGTATATATCTATAGAGTACAATGTGATGTTTTAATATGTGTATATATTGTGGAGCAAGAAAGTCAAGTTATTTAACATATCTATCACCTCACAAACTTATTATGTCAAGGGATTAGAACATTTAAAATATACTCTTGTAGCAATTTTCAAGTATACGGTACATTATTTTAACTGTAGTCACCAGGCTCTACAATAGATCTCCACAACAAATACTGACACTGACACTTTTGGGCTGCATGATCTCAGAATAGCTAGTCAAACCCATTGAGTCTCAATTTTCACACCTGTAAAGTAAAAAAAAATTAGCATTAAATACCTGTAAGATGAGTTGGAAGCTTGAATGGGAAGATGTGTTCCACACTTTTGCATAGTACCTAGCACACAGTGGTTTCTTCGTGTCTGTTAATTTGCTCCCTCTGAAATAAAATTGCTTGCCTCAGTCCTTGAATGAGGGTAAATTACATTGCAAGGCCGTTTTTGCCTTAGTGAAAATAATACTATTCCTCGTCTTTTTGGCTCATTGTAATCTTTGTGATAATACAGAAATAACTAAAGTAAAAGTGATAGTATTTCCCTCCCTTATCCAATACCACCCTCTGATGCAACCATCATCAACAGTCATGTGTTTATATTTCCATATACACAAACAAAAACAGTAAGCCCACATTTGTCCTTGCTTGCTAACAAAACTGGATCATACTATATACATGCAACTGTAAAACTTTTTGGTTTTATTTCATTATATATTATAATCAGTCTTTTTAGTTTATTGATAGCTACATAGATATATAGCAAATTTTACTAGCTACATATTACTTCAATGTAGGGAATCACAATGTAGTCAACTAGTTCCCTATGAATAGTCATTCAGGTTCCGTCCAGTTTTTGTTTAATATTTCAAATAAATACTTCAACAAATTTTCCTGTAAATATATCTTTATGGAAGTTTTTTCTATCTGAATAATTCTCCAAAAATGGATTATCAGGTCAAAGCATATATGTACTTAGACACCAATTAATAGTCATATTAATCTCTAACAACAGATTGTAGTCATTTACACTCCAAATAGATGTACTTTTGCTCCACATTTTTGACAAATGTAAATATTATTCATCTGTTTTATTTGGGTCTGTGTGGTGACATCTCATTTTAATTTACAGTAATGTGATAGTTTATGAAATTGAGAACCTTTACGTCTTTGTATTTTTCTATGGATGGCCATCCGGATATTTTTTAGATTTTTAGTATTCTAAATAAATGCTTCAACAAATTTATACTTTTTCCTTTAGATTGTCTGCTCAAATCCTTTGTTCATTTATCCAATAGGTAGTTCAATTTGTAGGCGTATTTTGTAAATTAGTAACATCAGACATTTTCCTGTCAGATACATGCAAATATTTTCTCACAATACATTATGTTTTATGTAGTTAAATCTGTAGAGCTGTTCTTTCTTTAAAGAGTAAGGATCCAAATCTTTCTTCAGGACCATCACCCTAAAGTCATGTACACATCTGCTTACACTGTTTACTAATATTTTAATAGTTTTATTTTTACATTTCATTTAATGTATCTAAAACTCACCTTTGTATTTGTTGTAAAAAATGGTTCTATTTATATTTTATTCTGACACCATATATTTAAAAAGTTGCTCTTTCATTACTGACTTCAATAACACTTTATCACTCAGCAGGTTCCTGTATATACTTGGATCTGTATTCTCCATTCTGTTCCATTAATTTGTTTGCCCACATTTGTACCAATATCATCCTTACTTGTGTATTTTTCATATATGATAAGAAAAATTGTCCCTCACTCATCTTTTTTTTTTAATTCTGTGATTTTCATAACAATCCCAGCACATTTGTTTTTCCATATGAACTTTAGAATCATGACCGCACGTTTAAAAAAAATTCATTAGTGTTTAAGATCTTGCTATGTAGGGGAGTATGGTTTGTCTCTCACTTTATACAAGTCTTGTTTTTTGCTATTAAATAAAATGTTATGGATTTTCTCACATAGACTGTATCTTTCCAATTAATTTTATTCCTGGGTAATTTTTTAAATGGCCACCTTGTTTGTGAATTTTTGTCCTGTTTTAGCCAGTTGGTGCTAGTATAAATGAAAGCAATTATTTAAAATATATATATATTAATTTTGCTTCAAGCCACTTAACTAAATTCGTATTCATTCTAATGATTTTATAGTGGAATTTCTTGGACTTTTTATGGCTATATTTTATTATATGCAAATAATGATAATTTTGTCATTTCCTTATTTATAAAAGTTATCTTTTTCCATGAAATATAACATCAATAAGTATCTTTAAAGCAGTGTTGAATAATAATAATGGTGGAACAATGGTAGCCTTGTTTCTGGTTTTAATAAAAATGCCATTTGTATTTCTACATTGATTATGAGGTTTAGTATTGGTTCATAGAGAATATACTTCATCATGTTTAAGAAGTAGTGTTCTATTTTATTTTATTTTATTTTATTTCTAATTATCCAAACACAGAAAGAGAAATATTGCAGGTTCTCACTCATATGTGGAAGCTGAAAAATAACCCATGGAGGAGAGTAGAATGCTGGTTGCCAGAGGCTTTGACGGGTAGTGGGAAGGGAAGATAAAGAGGGGATGGCTTAGGGGTACAGCATACAATTAGGTAGAAGGAAGTAGCATTTTTTTCTGTATCTACTGATGATATGACCTATCTTCGTCAATTTCATCACACTGAGAGATCCGTCATATTGATAGATTACCAATTGTTGAGCCAGCCTTGCATTCCTAAAATGAACCTGAGTTTGTAATAAAAGTGTTTCTGTTACTCTTCCCCTCCAATTCTCCCCTCCTCTGTATCCAATTATCAACCTAACTCCGTGGAGATGAACAAGTTAAAATCTATTTGTTTGGAAATGCCAAAAGCTTGGATTTTGTGCTGACCCTCCTCTTCTTGGTCTCCACCCTGGGTAGGGTGCCTCTGCTCTGCAGTTCTTGGCTTTTTCAGGCTTAGAACTTGCCATGAGTCACAATGGCAGCTGGGCTTCAGTGGAAAGCTGGTCTGAGTTTGCTAAGTTGTCTGCCTATGCAGATGTTATTTCTATCTTGCTGACTGAATGACTTTTCATAATTCAGCCATACATGCCCAGATGGCAATAAGTTTTGGAATCCCATAGCATTCCTTCTTATTTCTGGGATCAGCACATTTGTGTGATGGGCATTCTAGAGAACAATTTACACTGTCTTTTGAATAGGACTGGCATTAACATTTCGAAGGGATCTGAATCTTTTCCTGACACAGTTCAAAGACCAGTCAATTAAAATCTTCCTCTTCCTGGATGTCAATGGATGTTTAAGACACTGCATAATAACATGTATTCACCATGTTTTACTTTTGTAAGAGCGTCCATCCCAAGTCATAGCTCAGATTAATTTCTGTCATTCATTGAATAGGTATATAACCAATTCCATAGGCAGTGTGCTAGGCTCCAGACATCCCACATTAGTGAAAAAGCTGCTCTCAAGGAATTCTGTCTAATAGGGAAGAGACATATGTTAGCAAATAAATGTGATACAATGACACAAGGTGCAATAAAAAAAGAAGGTACAGGACCCATGCTCTTCAAGTGTTCCCATTAGCCTCCATCTTGGATATAGTAATTGATTTTCTTTCTATAGTCTTAATCAGGAGCCTTACCACAAATTATTGTCTATCTTCAAGGCATTAACTTCCAAAATGCAGCAACATAATAAGAAGAGTAGCTCATCATCTATGTATTGCTAGCAGTGCTGAACACAACCTTGCTCTGAGCCAGTATGTTCCCTATCTGTGTTTTGGATTGCATGAACGCATCAATGCAGTCAAACGTCAATAGCATTAGAGCCTACAGAGATAGAGCACAAAGCAAAAATGAATGAATGAATAGGGAAATAGATAAAGAGGCTGAAAAAATAGACAAATGCACATAAAAGCATCACCAGTGCCACAACGTTCTCTCTATCAAGTAAAATGACACTAATAGCACCACTGTCTCTCAGAGGGAGGTCACTGTGTTTTAAAATAGAATGTGCAATATGCCTCCAGTTTATATTCTCGTAGACGTTGGGTGTATCCTGACAAAAATCTAGATTTTGCTTTTGTGCACGTGTTTTTTTAGTTAGTTGGAAATGTAATAGCTAGAAGAACCATTTTCAGTCATAGTTAATTCAGATTGCCTGAAATAACTCTATGCCTCAAATGAATCAGCCTTTACTATATGTGTATAAAAAATTGACCAATATTTCATACATACTCCCCCTCTCTGGTTCTTCCTCATGACATTCCTTGTATAAGTGGGAGAAGCATTGCCTCAAATTCAAATTCTTCACTGTTTGATTCAATAAACTTTCAACTGCCTGGCATAACTGGGGGATGGCATATATGAATTAATAAAACACTTTAGTTGCTGGAGATCCTCCAAGTATATTTAGAGCCCCATTAGATATACCACACATAGATAGACAGGTACAACAGTAAAATGATAGTAAGTCAAATTCAACCCATCTCTGATTATTCATAAACTGAACGCCACAACACCAAAATGACTTGCTTAGGGTCACCCTATAAAGAAGTGACTGATCTAGAACTGTAAGCCAAGTCTCATGATTCCCAATCAAAGGGCATTTTTCACCATTAAAATTCTACCTCTACAGTTTCTCTCATCCTATATTTTCCCTGGAAAATAAAAGTTAGCGCTAAATTCTGAGAGTTCCATATTAAGCAAATGACAGATTTCAGTCATGTTCTAAATTTTTCTGACAAAAACAAATCTTTCTCTTGTTTTAGGCCATTACTCTAACAATGAAGTACCCTAGATCCAGGTATGAATTACAAGCCTATGAAGATTTACTTCTAAGAATTACTTAGCAATATTTGCTTTATAGTTCATTCTTCTGTTCATATCTTTATGATGTGTGACATATTGATTTTTCTGTTGAAACATTATTTCTAACTTTGCCTTGCTTTAGGATCCTAGACCCTAGCACTGGTAATAATGGATATTTATGAAAGCCATAAGTTAAAAATAATAAAAATAGAATGTGACGTGTTTGAATGTGGTAACTTTGTTTTCATAACACACACACACACACACACACACACACACACACACACACACACAAACATGCATACACACAAATCTCACACTAATACAAGGTAACTCTACAGAGTTAAGGAGTTCATGGAAAAAAATCAAATTAAAAGATAAAAATTAAAAATATAAACTTTGTTTCTCAACATAAGCTCCATCAAGGTCAAGTCACTTTTGTAAGTGATATCATCCATTTAGCACATCTATAAATAACTGAGGATCCTGGGAATTTAACCATGTCAATGCAGTCTTTTTTACTTTATTAGCTGAAGAAAAATGGGTGCCCCTCACATAATTTTTAAGATCAGGAAACAAAAAGCATTCAGAAGGAGTCAAATCAGGACTATACAGTAGATGTTTAGTGATTTCCCCTAGAAATTCTTGCAAAATTGCTTCTATTTGATGAGAAGAATGAGCAGAAACATTGTTGTGGTGGAGAAGAACTCTCTGGTGAAGCTTTCTTGAGTGTTGTTCTGCTAAAGCTTTGGCGAACTTTCTCAAAACACTTTTATAATAAGCAGATACTATCATTTTTTGGTTCTCCAGAAAGCCAACAAGCAAAATGCCTTGAACATCCTTAAAAACTCTTTCCATGACCTTTGCTCTTGACTGGTATGCTTTTGCTTTGACTAGACCACTCCAACCTCTTGGTAGTAGTCATCACTTTGATTGTATTTTTCTTCAGAATCATGCTGGTAAAGCCATGTAGTATCTCTGTTATAATTCTTCAAATAAATATTTCAGGATCTTGATCTTATTTATTTAAAATTTCCATCGAAAGTTCTACTTTTATCTGAAGCTGACCTAGGCACAACAGTTTTGTCACCCATCAAGTGGAAAGTTTGCTCAACTTTAATTTTTCAGTCAGAATTGTGTAAACTGAACCAAGTGAGATGTCCATAGTTTTGGCTATTGTCTCTGTTGTTAATTGTCAGTTCTCTTCAATTAAGGT
Source organism: Carlito syrichta (assembly GCF_000164805.1). Classification (NCBI taxonomy): domain Eukaryota; kingdom Metazoa; phylum Chordata; class Mammalia; order Primates; family Tarsiidae; genus Carlito; species Carlito syrichta. The sequence continues at coordinate 226,100 of NW_007260467.1, forward strand.
ACAAACAATATATTTTTTTTCTTGCAAAATGATGTGGGTAGCCTGCCACTATAGGATTCCTCTTCAGAATTGTCTCTTCTCTTCTTAAAATGAGTTATTCATTTGTAAACTGCTGATTTCTTTTTTTTTCTTTTTTTGAGTTGGAGTCTCACTCTGTCACCTAGACTGGAGTCCAGTGGCTGCTCCCGGCCACCGCAGCCTCGACCTGCTGGGTTCCAGCGATGCTTCTGCCTCAGCCTTCCAAGTAGCCGGAATTACAGTCAAGCACTACCACGCCCAGCTGATTTTTTATTTATTTACTTATTGTAGAGATGAGGTCTCGCTGCCCAGGTGGGTCTCGAACCTGCGGGCTCAGGCAATTCACTCACCTCAGCCTCCCAAGGCGCAGGATTACAGGCTGAGCCACCGAGCCCAGCAAACTGCTGATTTCTTTGGCGGCATTGTCTCTAATAAACTTTTCATAAAGCATTTTTACTATTTTTCCACCCAGTCCTCACCATAAACTTGATGTTTGTTCTTGCTTTAATTTTAGCAGACTTAATGTTGCTTTGATATGGGCTGTTTTCAAACTGATGTCTTATCCTTCTTAGTGCCTCAAACTAGATCCTGTTCAGTCATGTTTTAACAAGTTAATGTGAGTATATTGTGGTATAAACAAATTTTGTAATCTATGCATAATTTTTATAATACACATTCTCCATTAGTTATGGGACTTTGTGAAGTCCCCTCCTACAAGGTTAGTAAGCAATCAATCTGTGCTTCCTCAATAAATGAATGAGAAGAAGAGTTTGAAGTTTTGGGAGATTTGGGGAATCAGCAAGGTCTACTATTCCTGTTCTCAACCACAGACATCTCCAACAGAGAATTTAAAAGTAGATGCCATATAAGGAAGACCTACTAGTACTAGGTGCTTTACACAAATTATTTCTCTGAAATGGGTATGTGATCCTCACATTTTACAGCCTGCAAACTGAGGGTCAGCTAATTACCAAAGAACTAAGGTTCTTTTGAAGTAAATTTGCAGTGAACCAAAGGGTAAAACCTTGAAACCTAGACAATCAGTCAGTGTTAGCATCTACATCTGAAGAGGAGGGATAACAAAATTGACCCAGGGAAGTCACTGCACAATGAGGATTAGGAAGTTCATGTTTATAGCTTTCCCCTAATCGCCTTTGAAAAAAAAAAACTCCATTAAATTACAGAGTATTGTTGTTATTACAAGGGATTTTGAAAATTGCTGAATGTACTTTCAACTCGAAAGATTGTGCTGGGAATCATTTTAATTCAGATTCTCATTTGGCATGAAAGCAATAAACATCCTTTTAAAAGATTTCTTTCTCTGCTCTAAGTGGTTATGAGTAATAATGTGGGTGTAAATCTTCTTAATTCTTTCTGAGCTATTTGAAATTCTTAATCATGATCAGAGTATAAAACAGAGCAAGACATTATATGTGTATCATTAAAAACTGTATTTGCTGAAAAATCACTTTAAGTTTTCTTTCTCTGGCTTAAATGATAGTAGTTCTCAATGACAGAGCATGTAAACTTTCAATGGTAGAAGAGCTGTTTCTTTGAATTTCAGTTTAAGCCCTAGAAATATACAGTCGTTTTTCCAGCTTAATATTAATTTCAATCTCTGCAAATTGGCAACACAGGGGACACAAAGATGAATGGAAGGAGTTGAAAGAAATTGAAAGAAGGAGGTAGAAAGATTTCAGGAATAGGAGTTAGGAAACCTGCCCACTAGGCCCAAGTTGGCTATCCATGTCCATTCCCTTCTCTGAGCTTCAGTTTCTCGTCTGTAAAATAATGGAATTGAATAGGTGACTTCTAAGACCTTCCCAGCACTTGGATGTAAAGATTCTATAAGATAACGGGGTGTATAATAGAGTCTACAGGTAAAATATCCATCACTCAGCAAAGATGACTGTGTATCAGGCCTATGCTAAAAGATGTCAAACGGAACTTTAGAAGGAAGCAACCAAATGTAGACTGGGAAAAGAAGAGTCAGGGAAGGTTATTCAGTAAAAAAAGCATCTGAGGTAAATCTTGAAGACTTTGTCCATATATTTTTTAAAAGACAGGGAAATACTTGCTGCTCCAATTAAAGCCTTGGTTCAGAGAAGACCTAAGATTAATTAATTTATAGAAATTAGTTTTAGAATTATTTTCTGAGAATCACAACATTATACAAAACCTATAGAGAACAAAAAATCATAGATTTTCCACCAGGAGAGCTAAAATTAAAGACACTGACCAAATGAAGTGTTGGCAGGGATGTGAGCAAATGAAACCCCTATACACTGCTGATACAACTGTAAAATGGTGCAGTCACTTTGGAAAACAGTTTGCTATATGACCCAGAAATTCCACAACTAGGTATATACCCAAGAAAATTTAAAATATATGTCCACACAAAAACCTGCACACAAATGTTCATAGCACAATTATTCAAAATAACTACAAAGTAGAAATAACCAAAATCTCCAGCAACTGACAACTGGATAAACAATGTTGGTATATTTATACAATAAAACATTCAGCAATAGGAATGAATGAGTGTTGATACATGCCACAACATAAGTGAACCTTGAAAACAAGCTAAGAGAAAGAAGATAGTCACAAAAGAAGAGAGATCACATATTATGTGATCCGATTCACATATTATGTGATCCGATTTATATGAAATATCCCTATTAGAAAAATCCAATTGATGGTGTTAAGAGTGACAGCAGTTACCCTTGTGGTGAGAAGTAACATCGAGAAGAGAATTGGAGAAGGACTTCTAGGGTACTAGTCATGCTATCGTTCCTGATTTGCTTGCTGATATGATTTGCTCAATTTGCAAAACTTTAATGAGGATTTGTGCACCTTTCTGTGTGAATGTCATTCTCCTAAAGTACTTTAGCTAAAAAATCTAAAGAGGCTATTTATAATTTAGCTGTTTCGATCTTCTGTGGGAATATTAACTCTGCACAAATACCTGCATCATCTTGAATGCTATGTTTGAACACAAAACCAAAAAAGGTGCAGTGTAACTTTGATGTGATTTTCTTCCCATACTCCCTGGAAAGGCTTCAAATATTTTCAAGATCATAAATAGCAAGTATCCTGTGGCTAGCACTCTGGGTATCCAAAGTAAGGGGACAGACATTATAAATATAAAAGACAATGTTCGTATAAAGTGAATACCTTTTTCATAAAAGCTCTTTTCAAGCATATTTCTCCCTTCTGCCAGTCCGTTCTTCCTTCCTTCCTTCCTTCCTTCCTTGCTTCCTTCCTTCCTTCCTTCCTTCCTTCCTTCCTTCCTTCCTTCCTTCCTTCCTCCCTCCCTCTCTCCCACCCTTCCTTCCTTCCTTTCTTTCCGACCTTCTTTTGTCCTTTCTCTGGTCCTTCCTTGCATCCACCCATTGATCCATTTACTTAAAAAATATTGATTTTTAAATTTTTACAGTCATAAATCCAGTCATATAAATGGCAAAATGTTCCCTTTTAAAAAATGGCCTGGGTACAATTTCCTGCGTTACTTGTTGAATTGACCATCTATTCAATGATATTAAAATGGTGTCTGTACACACTGATTCCCTATATAATGTTGAACAAAGCACATTAAAATAAGCTGAAAAAATCTATAAATCAATAATTATATCAGAATTGTTTGTTAGCACAAAATTGTATGTCAACAAATGTGTGTGTGTGTGTGTGTGTGTGTGTGTGTGTGTGTGTGTGTGTGTATGTAAAATAATTGCAGGCTCCTGAAATAAACAAAAAAAATCTAAATCAATATATTATTCAGCCATGCTCTTTCATATATGCACAGAGGATTTCAATCAAACACCAGGACATATGAACCCTACCACCTAAAATATAGTGACAGAATCCTAGGTAGCCGCATATGATGAGGTCCTGATTTGATCTCTGCTGGCCTTCCCTTTTTCCTCTTTGAACGTTACAATGAGTTCAAGGGGAATAATCAACCAAAAAGTTACTCTTCAGAACTGCCTTTATCTTTTATATTCTGAGATTGAAAGAAAAGGGGGTGGGGGTAGGGAGAGAGAAAAGACTTTGAGTATCACTTTCATTATTAGCATGGCCAAAAGCTGAAAATTCCACTGAATATTGAGAAGTGACTTTCTAATCTTTAACAAAAACCAACCGAAAACTAAGTGATTATAAAAAATAGCCACTGGATCTTTTTCTTTCAAAAAGTTTTTGGTGATACCTAAAGAAGAGAGAAAAAAACCCAATTTATGTTCCTTTGGTTCAGGTTGTAAACCCGGTCTTTTAATCTAGAAACCTGAGTCATTTGACCCTTCAACTCTCTTTGGCACTGAGCTACCACACAGGGTACCTGAGTCACTGCCACAATAATAGATGGTGTTACACCATGCTTTTCTTCAAGGGTAAAGTGAAGAATATTTTTTAACTTAAAATGTACAGGAGGCCAGGTGCAGCAGCTCACACCTATAATCCCAGCACTTTGAGAGGCTGAGGCAGAGGAATGCTTGAGGCCAGGAGTTTAAGACCAGCCTAGGTAACATAGTGAGACTACGTCTCTACAAAAAAAAATCAAAAATAATAATAATAACTGGCCAGCCGGGCTTGGTGGCTCAGCCTGTAATCCCGCACCTTTGGGAGGCTGAGGTGAGTGGATTGCCTGAGCCCGCGGGTTTGAGACCCGCCTGGGCAGCGAGACCTCATCTCTACAATAAATCAAAAAATCAGCCGGACGTGGTAGTGCATGCCTGTAATTCCGGCTACTTGGAAGGCTGAGGTGGAAGGATCGCCGGAGCCCAGCAGGTCGAGGCTGCGGTGGCCGGGAGCGGCCACTGCACTCCAGTCTGGGCGACCGAGTGAGACTCCAACTCAAATAATAATAATAATAATAACAACAACAACAACTGGCCATGGTGTTGCATGCCTGTAGTCCCAGCTACTTAGGAGGTTGAGGTGTCTGAGCCCAGGAGATTGAGGTTGCATTAAGCTGTGATTGTGCCACTTCACTCCAGTTTGGGCAGCAGAGTGAGAGTCCAACAAAAAAAAAAAGTCTCTCTTCTCCACTGCTTCAGGTTTGTCAGGCACAAGGAGATAGGACTGAACTTTTCCAAGAGAAAAATTTACCTGTTGTGTGTGGTCCACTACACAAAAACCCAAGAGACCCTCTATATATGACCAATTTTCCTGTATTGCACAAAATTACTCTACATACCCTTTTTCAAATTGTTTTGTACACTCAAAATTAAATTCGTTTCATCTTTGTTAAAGCATATGGTTGTAGTTCATTACTTTAAATTGCCATATAACATTCCATTTTTAAATATATTGCTATTTATAATATTAATCCCCTTCCATAGTGTTGAACATTAATTTTTTTAAAATATGACTGTAAGCATGCTTGGTAGGTCTTCTTGTATATATCTGCAAGGATTTCTCTATGGTAAATACCTAGAAGAGGGATTTGGAATCATAAGAAGATATGCATAACTTTGACTTTGCTAAATATTGCCACAGTGCTCTCCAAAGCAGGTGTATAAATGCATACTCCCTCAAAAAGTCTAGCTCCTTACATCTTCCCAGGATGACCACTTGATATTATCCGGCTTTTTAATGTTTGCTAATTTGATGGCTGTGAATTATTTTGAATTAATTTGTTTCCCTCACTACTAGTGAAGTTGTACACGTTTTTTCATATGTTTCTAGGTGACTCAAATTTTTCCCTTTTGTAAATCGCCTGTCGCACAACCTTTGCACATTTTTCTAATGAATTGTTTGTCTTTATCATAAGAATTTCCCTAGTATTTTATGACTGCTGGATATTAATTCTTCATTACTTATATAATCTGAAAACACCTACCAGTCTATTGCTTTTTTTAAATTTTCTTTATGATGTATTTTATCATATAAGAGTTTTTATTTTTTATGATGTCAAATGCATCAATCTTTTACGGTTTTCATTTTGTAGTTTTATTTTATTTTATTTATTAGTTTATCTATTTATTTATTTATCTATCTATTTATTTATTTATTTTTAGTTGGAGTCTCACTCTCACCCATACTGGAGTGACGTGGCATGCTCCTGGTCACCGCAGCCTCGACCTGCTAGGCTCCGGTGATCCTTCTGCCTCAGCCTTCCATTTTTAAATATAGTCCTCCATTTTTAAATATATTCCTTCCTCCAGTCTGTAGCTGGAACTACAGGTGTGCGCTGCCACGCCCAGCTAATTTTTTTTTATTTATTGTAGAGACAAGGTCTCACCAAGTTGCCCGGGTAGGTCTCAAACCCGCGGGCTCAGGCAATCCACTGACCCCGGCCTCCCCAAGTGCTGGGATTACAGGCTGAGCCACCGAGCCCGGCCTAATTTTTGTAGTTTTAAAGAACCTTGCCCTACCTTGAGATCATGAAAATATTCTTCAAAATTTTAAAAGGATTTTTTTCACATTTAGGTCTTTAATCCACCTTGAATTTAATGTATGTATGGTACAGGGTAGGAATTTTTTTTTATATGAATAGCCAATTGTCCCAGGACTAATTTTTGAGTAGTAATGTATCCTATTTTTATTCATTTGAAGCTTTCCCTCTGTCATATACCGACTTCACATATGTGTGTGAGTTTTTTTCTGGAATTTTCATTCTGCTTTACTAGTATATTTATCTATCTGTGTACCAAAATCACACTTTTTATTAATACAGTTTAATAATAATTCCTAGCATCTGATGGAACTGGTCTTTTCAACTTATTCTTTCTCTCCAAGAGAATCTTAGCTAAGAAGTGCCTCTTCTCTTTCATATGAATTTTAGGATAAATTTGCCAAGTTCCATAAAAACAACATGTGGGATTTGATTGCAATTGCATTGAGCTACAGATTAATCTTTGGAGAATTGACTTCTTTATGATATCGTGTCTCCCAAATGATTAAGATGGTGTATCTCTTCTAGTATTTATATTTAAATCATTGTTTATGATCTTCAATAACATTTCATAATATGTACTTAAAGATCTTGTATACATTTTATGAGGTATAGTTCTAGATTTACTAGGGGTTTTGTTACTATTGTAAATATAATTTTTTTCCTCTCCAATTTAGTAATTTTTCTTTTAAATATATTCTGATTCTAGTATATTTCCCTAAATAAGTCGCTAAGGAGATAGATCGTATGCCCTTGAAAGTAGCTGACATCCTGAGCTCACCAAATTTTAGTTAACATTACCCTTTCATTAAGCAAAGTAAGGTAATTCCTACTATATTCAATGACTGATTTTTAGTTTGTATGACACTGTTTCTTCAACTTATATTTTAGAAATTATATCTTTCTTATAAAAAGCTTCTACTTTTTCAAATTGGACTCCCCTTTACTGTGGTAGTTATAAATGCAAAGTTATTTATGCTCAAAGTCATGTTTTTTTCCTTTAAGAAGCCTACTGACCTATAGAACATATTACTTACACATGACAAGCACATGCAAACATATTTTATCTGTTTTCTCTAACGAGTGTTTCTTGACACTATTTACTTTGTTTTGTATTTATATTCCCTTTTAATTGTTCTTATTTTGCTCATTTAATTTTTCATCTTTGAAGATCTTTTATTTATAGACAAAAAACACTTTGCCTTTTTCCTGTTTTTTTAGATATAGTTTCATATTATTTAGCAATTTAGTACTTAGTATAAAAGAAGTATCTTCTACTAACTTGATATCACATTCATCTGCATATTAAAAATAACTGGTATACCCTACAATTGACTCTCCAATGTGATCCACAGCCATCTACATATTTATATATATAATCATTCAAGATCTTTTTTCTAAATCTTCACCAACATTCATAATTTTTAAGGATTCCTTAAGGTGATATTATACTGTATTTTTTCAAAACAGTTTAAAAATCCTCTTGCTCAATAGTTAAATTTATTTTCATAGTATTGGTTTCCTTCATTCTATAAATCTAATTACAGCTAGGGCTTTTGTTTTTAAAATGGTTTCTTATGTAATCACAAAATTCTTTTTTTTTTTTTTTTTTTTGAGTCGGGGTCTCACTCTGTCCCTCAGGCTGGAGTGCAGTGGTGCACGACAGTCATGGCTCACGGCAGCCTTGATTTCCTTGGCTCAGGAAATCCTTTCACCTCAGGACCGCAAATAACTGGGACCATAGGTGCGTGCCACCATACCCAGTAACTTTTTGATTTTTTTTTTTTAAGAAACAAGTTTACACTGTTGCCCAAGTTGGTCTTGAACTCCTGGGCTCAAGCAGTCCACCGACCTCGGCCTCTCAAATTGCTGAAATTACAGGCGTGAGTCACCACACCTGGCCTACTTACAAAATACTTGAAGTATTTATATTTCCTTTTGGTCTTCCCCTTTCTTTTTTTACACCCCTTTATCTTGAACTTTCCAAAATAGCTTTTAAAGGTCAATGAAATTGTTTTCCTTTTAAATTGACAGTTAAAATTGTATGAATTTCTTATATATAACATGATATTTTGAAGTAAATATACACTGTGGAATGAGTAAATCTTGCTAATAATCATATGCATTGCCTCACATTATTTTTGTGGTGAAAATACTTAATGCCCGTACTGTCTTAGTACTTTTCAGGAATACAATGTATTGTTATTAAATATAGCCACTATGTTGTACAATAGATCTCTTGAACTTATTCCACCTATCTAACTGAAACTTATGTCATATGACCAACATCTTCCCAACTACCCCAGCCATCTTCCTTACTCTCCCAATCGCCACAGTTCCTAGTAGCCACCAATCTACTCTCTAGTTCTATAAAATCACTTTTTTAGATTCTACATTAGTGATATAATGTGATATTTGTCTTTCTGTGTCTGACTTATTTCACTTAACATAATGTCCTCCAAGCTCATCCATGTTGCTGCGAATGACAGAATTTTGTTTTCTTAATGACTAAATAGTATTCCATTGTGTATATATACCACATTTTCTTTATCCATTCATTTATTGATGAACACTTACATTGATTCCATAGCGTAGCAATTGTGAATAATGCTGCAATAAACGTGTAAGTATAGATACTTTTTTCATATTCTAATTTAGTTTCCTTTGGTTAACTACACAGAAGTGAGATTTCTGGATCATATTGTAGTTCTACTATTTTTAATTTTGGTGGGCAAACCTTATACTATTTTCCATAGTGACTGTACAAAATTACATTTCTACTGCTATGGGTTGAATGTGGTATATTCTCACCAACACTCATGTTGAGACTTGGTCCCCAATATAACAGTGTGGAGAGAAACAAAGAACTGAGTACCATATGGTCTCACTCATAAGCAGACCCTGAACATTTACCAAAATACTATAAGAAAGGGATTGGCAGTAGCCAGAAACTGCTGGGGGTGGGGACACATAACATTAATAAGCATACCTGATCTCAAACCAGGCAAAGTGGGGACCAAAGATAGACCTAAACTTTACCTGTATGATCCACTTGTATGCCTAATCCTGAATTGTACCTCATATTTTTAAAATAAAATAAATTTGAAAAGAAAAACAGAGGCATTTGGGTCAGGAGGGATTTGCCCTCATGAAGGGATTAAGGCAGTCTTCTGTGAGTAAGGGAGTTTGCACGCTCTGAAATCCAGATTAACTACTATGATGGCTGGTCATTATAAAGCAAGGCCACCCCATGTGTTTTGTCTCTTTTGCACATGGCCACTCTCACATGCGCTCCCACTATGTGATGCCATCTGCCACATTATAACACAGCATGAGGCCTTTACCAGACACATACCTTCTACTTTGGACTACCAGGAGTGAGGTGATATTTCATTGTGGTTTTGATTTGCATTTTTCTGATATACCTGTTGACCACTTGGAGAATAGTGGAGACCACTTGGAGACACTTGGAGACACTTTGAGAAATGTCTATTAAGGACTTTTGTCCACTTTTCAATCAGGTCATTTTTCTCTTGCTATGGAATTGCTTGAGCTCCTTATAGAGATTCTATATTAGCCCCTTATCAGATGTATAGTTTGAGAATATTTTCTTCCATTATTTGGGTTGTCTCTTTACCCTGTTGGTAGTGTCCTTTGCTGTGCAGAGGGTTTTTAGTTTGATATAATCTCACTTGTCTATTTTTGCTTTTGTTGCCTATGGTTTTGTGGGTCCTATCCAAAAATTAGTTGACTGGGTCAACGTCATGGAGCTTTTCTTCTACGTTTTCTTCTAGTAGTTCCATAGTTTCAGGTGCTACAATTAAGTCTTTAATTCATTTTGAGTTGATTTTTATATGGTGTAAGATAACGATCTAATTTCATTATTCAGCATGTGAATATCCAGCTTTCTCAACACCATGTATTGAAGACTGTCCCTGCTCATTGTGTGTTCTTCACATCTTTGTCAAAAATCAGTTGACTATAAGTGCGTGGATTTATTTCTAGGCTCTCTATTCTGTTTCACTGTTCTACATGTCTGTTTTTATACCAGTGCCATGCTATTTTGATTGCTATAGATTCATAATATATTTTGAAGTCAGGTAGTGTGATACTTCTAGCTTTGTTCATTTGTTCAAGAATGCTTTGGCTATTCAGGGTCCCTTATAACTCTATACAAATTTTGGATTTTTTTTTTTTCTATTTCTCTGAAGAGTGCCACTGGTATTTTGATAAGAGATTGCACTGAATCTTTAGATGACTCTGGGTAATATGGACCTTTTAGCAATAACATTTCTTCCAACCCATGAACACGAGATATATTTTTATTTATTTTTGTCTACTTCAATTTTTTTCAAGGGGACTGGTTTAAAGGAAGACTAAATAGATGAACTTCTTGCTTCAATATACTCAGGGGAGTTAACACATTTCCTACTGGGGCCTTGACTCCTTTACTTAGGTGAGATAGGAATAAATTAAATTTTTAATAAGCTGGTACGAGAAGAATCAGAGTTTTCACTGATATTCAATTTCTATAGCAGTAACTGAATCAAAGCCACTAGAGACTTGAAAGAGAAACCACTGCCAAGAGATATTCTCTAAGTTCTTCCCTATAATCCTGTTCATCTTAATTTGTTTTTGCTGTAAAATGGTTAATTTCTATTTAGAGGGCCTAGAAGAAAAGAGCAAACCTCATAGCCCAAGCATATTATGGTGAGGGAGGGGAGGTGTCAATTCTTGCTAAAACAATTCAAGGCCTGAAATAAAGTAAGATGTGAGAAGAGAAGAGACACCAATGCAAAATTATGGATGCCATATTTGCTGTGAGAATTGCCTTTTATGAAATTTTCTTCTTGGTTCTTACTGTTGTAGGGAAGCACTATCGATTTTTACATATTGATCTCATGCCCAGAAGAACTTGTTGAACTCTATATTAGTTCCATTAGTTCACGTGCATGCTCCTTGTTTTATGTTAAAGAACAAATATTGATAACACTGTATTTAACATATTTACTATTTGCCTGAAAGGAATTATTTGTGTGTTAGGCCTGGAATGAAAGCATCAAAAGAAAAGAAAGGAACTATAAAAATAAGTAATTTATCATCATTATTATTGTTAAAAATGCACAATAATATTTTAAGTGAAAAAACAGAATCTTTTCTTGTAAAGATATTTACTTATTTTTAAAGCTGGATTAATCAAGAGGACAGAAAAGCTCCCACAGTGGGAGGGGACCTGAAGGGGTTGCCCAAGATATTTACTTTTTTAAAAAAACAGTTTTCTTTTCTTTTTTCTTTTTTCCAGGGGGAAGTACCTGCAATTTTGCTCAAACAAATAGATGGTCAATGATCACTTTTGTAACTTAGTATATCCAAATTGGAAAAAAAGGGGATCAAACTATTTCTGCATGCCAGAGATATGATCTTATACCTAGAGAACCCTAAGGACTCCTCCAAACGGCTCCTGAACTTGATAAATGAATTTAGGAAAGTTTCAGGATACAAAATGAACACACAAATCAGTAGGACTGCTATAAATCAATAGTAACCAAGCTGAGAATCAAATCAAGAACTCAATTCTATTTACAATAGCAGCCAAAAAGCTAAAATACCTAGGAATATATTTAACTAAAGAGGTGAAAGATGTCCACATGTTCTTTGACATTAACTGGGTGAACAATCATGCCATTCATATATATATATAGAGAGAGAGAGAGAGAGAGACCTTATATGTATCTTTTCCCTATGAGCTGGTTAGGACCTCATTTATAATGCCAAATAAAAATGGTGACTAAAAATTTTCTTGTCAGTCTTCTTCCTGACTTGAAAGGGCCATCTAATAATATTTCCTACTTTAAATATAATGTTTGCTGTAAGGTTTTCCTGGATTATTGTTATCAGGTGAAGGATCTACTTCTACTGTGTTAGATGACTTTTTTATTTTTAAGAATAAATGTTTTTTGAAATTTATTAAACTGCTTGCATACTTATTGAGATGACAGAAAGGTTTTGTTTTCTCCTTTAATCTAGTTCTTAGTTGTGGAATTCACATTGTATTGCATTTTTGTCAAACCATCTGGTCCATATGAAACTGGCTTTTTGGTACTAGAGATTTTCTTTAAGATTTAGTAAAAGATAGATTTTCATACATGTTCCCTATTTGTTAGAAAATAATTTGTATTCACTATTTACTGCAAGATTTTATACATGTCCATTGGGTCAGGTCTAACCATTTTGTTATTCAAATTTTCCAAATTCTAAACAATATTTGCTTGCTTGATCCATCCGTTTATATGAGCACGGTACATTAAAATTCCCCACTATGAGATTGTGTACTTATCAACTTCTCTTTATAATTCTATTAATTTTTGAAGACTTGTTAGATGAACTAGGTTCAGGACGGTTATTTTTCATATGGAATTTTTTTATAATTAAGTAATGTCCTCCTTTATCTTTAATGGTGCTTTTTGTCATTAATGTACATTTTGTCAGATATTTCCTAAACTAGATTTTTAAGGTTAATAATTGTCTGGTCTTAATTTTTTCATCTATTTTCCTTCAACATTGCTTTGTCATTTTGTTATAGTAGTGTCTAGTTTAACAAACATAGAACTGAGTTCTTTGGAAAATACAATCTGAGAATCTCTTTTAACCAGATAATTTACTGTTTTTATTTATTATAATTTCTGATTATTTTTGCCATCGAATTTTGACTTTTGTATTTACCATATTGTTTATACTTCTCTGGCTACTGTTTTATTGACAAATTTTCCATTTTTCTCTTTTATGACTTCTATTGGTTTAGAAGTTTTACTTGTCTTTTTGTTTTTTGTTTTTTGGGGGGGGGTTGGGCTATTCTTTTAGTGGTACCCTTAACTTTCTTACATGATATTTTACTTTTAAAAGCATGAAGTTAATCAATCTCTTTTTATCCTCCTACAAAATGCAAGGACTTAAAATGCTTTGAACCTGATTACCTACTCTCCATCTTCCATGTTACTGCTGCCCAAGATTTTAGTTCCACTTTATTTTAACCTTCTAAAAGTAATGATTAATATTGTTTATACAGTTCATGCTTACTTAGATTTACATCCTTGTTTATCAATATCACTGGCTCCCATTACTTGCTGCCTTTTCATGCCTGTTTGTTTTATTCAATTTCTAATATAGCTTATCCTCTAATAGTACTTTTATCAAGGGCCTGTTTAGTCATAAAATTCCTTCAGCTTGTTCATCTTAAAATACCTTTGTGTTACTCTCTCTCTCTCTTCAACAATAGTGTTACGAACCAATTGTGCCCCCCAAAAGGTTATTTGTTGAAGAAATAAACCCAAATGCAACTCTATTTGGATATAGCGCCTTTTAGGAGATAGTTAAGGTTAAATGAGTTCATGAGAGCGGGGCTCTAATTCAATAGTACTGGTGTCCTTATAAGAAACAGAAGAAATATTAGAGATGATGACCTTCCCTCCCTTCTCTTCCCCTCCCTTTCCCTCCCTTCCCTTCCCCTCTCCAACCCTCCTCTCTCTCTCTTTCGCTCTCTCCTCCCTCCCTCCATGTGAACACAGAGGAAAGGCCAACTGAGGACATAGCAATAGGCAGCCATCTGCAAGTCAAGAAGGGAAACTTTGCCAGAAGCCCTCCCTGATGGCACTTTGATCTTGGACTTCTATCCTCCATAACTATGATAAAATAAAATTGTGTCACCCAGCTGTGGTATTTTGTTATGACAGTTTTAGCAGATTAATACAAATACTTTAGCTGGGTATAGAGTTCTAGGTTAATAAGTGTTTTTTCTCATCTGTTTGAAAATACTGCTCAGTTATCTTTTTTACCTTTCTTATTGCTAGTAAGAAGTCCACTAATCTCTTCCCTTTCTGATTACTAATAAGATTTTCTTAGTATTTTGCAATTTCACTACAATATGTCCAAGTTTATTTGTTTTTTATAATTTTGCTTAGTATTAAATATGCTTTTTTGAACAGAGTATCCAAGACTTCCTTCAATTCTAGAAAATTCAGAGCCATTATCTATTTGAACATTGACTTTCTGATTTTTTTGAATATTTTCTTCTGGAATATTTATTTGATGCATATTGGGCCTCTTCATTTTAATTTCATGCCATTTTACCTCATACATATCTGGGTGATTTCCTTAAATATTATTTATTTTAAACTATGTCTAATTGGCAATTTGGCCTTTCCTTTTTTAATTTCAATAATTATATGTTTTTTCTATAAGTTGTATTTCTTTTCAAATCAGTCTTGTATTTTATCATAAATATACTTTTCTCTCATTAGAGTTTCTAATTCTTCCTTTATCTATAATTTTAACATTTCATTTTGTTGTCTTTGCATCACTTTACTTTTTCTAGTTTGGGGCTTATTGTTTTCCCATTTTCTGTGCCTCGTGTTTTTCTCCCCATTTCCTCATGAGGTTTCTAATGTGAGTTCTTTATTCTTTTCTTCACAAAACTCAAGAGCAATTGACTTATGCTGCCCAAAACAGAGCAAAGAGCACATGTTTTAGAGTCATATAGAGTATAGCATGATCTTGGTCAAGTCAATTAAGTTATCTGAACTTCAGTTTTATTTTTTTTCAGTTGTGAAGTAGGTATTACGATGAAAATAACAACCTTAAGAAGAACTGTTATGTGGCTCACAGGAGAAAATAAGGTTTAGGTAACTAATGTACAGAATTATTTTAATAAATATTTGTCTTCTAATCACCTTTATCCTACTCACTCTTTTCCCTTTTCTTAAGGTCTTAAGGTAATTATTCATCTTTTTTTGTGTTATGAATCCCTGGGTACCTGGTTACTAACTTTAGACTTCCTATTACACAAAAGGATGCTTTCTTAGTCAAGTGGGAAAAGGAAGTGCTTCGACAGCCCATCACTACCGTCACTGATGATGTATAGCTCAAGGCTTTGCCCAGAGAACCTAGACCACAACAAATATCACTCAAATAGAATGGAACCATTTGAAAGACATAGACATCTAGTTTCAGTGTTTTTCTCCTCTTTACGAAAAATGTTGTTTGAATATCCAGAATCAAAATCTTTACTCACAGAGCTATTTGTTTCTTATCCCAACTGGACACTGTGCAAAATTATTACAGGGTTTAGTTAATGAGCTGGCAGGAAATGTTTGCCAAGTTTCAGTAGTTTGGAAAAGACTCTGTAACCCTCAAAGGCACTTTCTTTTTAATTCTGTTCAAAAGTGTTTGTAACTCTCATAGCAAAATGTAGTCCTTCAGCTGTCTTTTCTCAGATAGCTGACACTACTGTTACCATTTTCCTAAATAAAGGTATTTGTATTTAATTACTGCTGAATACTGGGGAGACTTCTGTTGGTCCTTTTGTTCATTACTTTTTAGGATGAAAGGAGTAACATGTGTGGTGACATGTCAATATTTTTTATTCATTTCAAAGCCAATTTTTATCACAAAAAGTACAATTCATCCAGACCATCGACCTAAAGGGATTAAATTTAATATAATTCTGAAGAAGTTCTCAAGATTCCAAGCTAGCTCTATCATTCCTTCATAAATCAAGTGTGGGCAGAAAGCTTTTGTTGAATAATTAACACCTAAAGGGAGGTTATGCATAGCAGATAATCTGAGCAGAAAAACTCAATACTTCTTAATTCATTACACCAAACCTGCAAGAAAATAAGCCTAATTAGGTTCAGAGAGGTGGAACTACTTGCCTGAGGTCATGCAGTTCATCAATTTTTCTCCTTGCTTCAAACCTTAGTCAGGTTATAGCCAACAGCTACCTAAATAGTCACCCTGCCTTCAGTGTGGCCCCTGCTTTAATCCATCCTCCACCTTGTACTCCCAGAGTCATCTATTTAAAACATCATCTTTCATAAAACCTACAATGCTTTCCCATTGTTCTTACATTAATGTTTAGGTGCTTTACAATGACAGGTAAGCCTGGAAGGCTACACCTCCCCCTTTCCATCTCCTCAGCCTCAGCTTTCACCACTCTCTCCCTTGTGCTGATTTTCATGCAGTATATTAGAACATAGTGTATTATCTTATGGCTAAAGGTTTTGAGCCTGCTCTTCCCTTCTTCAGGAATATTCCTTTTACCTACCCTTGCCTAAACAACTCTTCAATTCTTATGTTTATTCTTCACACCTCAACTCAAGTTTCATTTCCTCAGGATATGAAATTTCATCACTAAAGTTCACTACACTCAAGACTAGGCAGTTCTCTCATAACATGTACTCTTTCTTCTTAGTACCTACCATATGTGTAACATAGTAAATTCAATAGTTATTTGATGAACACATGAATCACTTGATTAGTGGCTGTCTTCCTGACTAGATGGTAAGTTTCAAAAAAATCACTTAAGTAGTAGATCCAAGATTTGAATTCAGGGATTTAATCACTCACCATTCTCTCTTGTGCCTCAAATTCTATCTTCCGTTTTTGCCTTTCTCCACTCTTCTTTTCATTTGTCCCCTATTTCTCTAGCCAGTGGTCTCCTCACAAAAGACACTGCCTGATCTCATTGGTGGCTATTACCACTCTCATATGAACACACATTGGCCACTGTTCTTTGTCCAGTGAATGTCTTCCTCATAAACAGAACTATTTACCTGCTGATACCTAAAATACCACCATCAGGGTGTTGTTCCCTTCAATAAGAATGGCTGTCGTCATGTAGTCCTCTTTCAAAATGCCTGTAAGCTTATTGTGGGAAAGGTAACACTAGCTGTATCCACACCTCAGATTCCATGTTTTTAGCAGTCCATTCTTTCCACCTGGCTCAGAGTGAACTGAAGCATTCACATAATTAGACAAAAGAAGAAGCTGAAATCAAAAGAAATGGAGGAGAAAGAGAAAGCTCTCTTGGTGTACAGGTTAAATCTGCCTCCCCTTTCCTGCCTATTTACTCATTTGCCATTAGTTTGGAATGGATAATTTAATTTTTAAACCTGTGTATTACTTATACATTAAATTACCCATACCAAACCAATGGAAAATTGGTGTACATATATTTCTTAAAGTTCTTTCATTTATTTAGCTTGAATCTATACAATCATCCAATTTACCCATATGAAAAAGTGCTCTCTGATGATTATGTTAGTGCCCTTTCTAGCCATTTAGAGCCTCCATGCATGGAGATAGCCTTCCTTACACTTAAAGCTCCTCATTAGCAAAAACATCATATAAATGGCTTATCTGGGTACCTAACACAGAAATACTCTATAGGTCATTAGGGCATCCTTTTAGAAAACACAATAAGTGAAAATGGGTATTTGTGATCTGAATGTGGCCTAATTATCACATGGTCAAATACAATCAGTGTAATCATTGGAATAAATGCACTGGTATGAAAGTGCAATTTGCATGTTTTGGGATATCTAAATAGATCTGATTTTCATATTCACCAGATCCAAAATAGTAATAAGAAAGGGGGAAACCATAGCACCTTCTGCATGTACAGAGATTCATTTTCTTTAAAGCAATCAACATTAGTGGGTGGTGTCTTTTTTATTTAAATGATCTGAGGTTTTCTTCTCTGTAATCTCATTAACCAGTGAAATAAACACAAACACGAAATGGAAATATGAATAAAATGCAACTCTATGCTATCATAATGATTCTAATGAGTTATGATAATGCATACAACTAAACATTGGGAAGGTGAAAAACATCAAGTTAACTGAGGCTGGAATCTGACTCTCACCTGGGCATTGGGGAAGAGGGAAAGTTCCATTTTTTTCTCAGTGTCACACTTTATAATCCTCTGATATTTTGACAATTGTATTAGGGAATTCAATGTCTTGAGGGTGGTGAGGCCATTTGACACATATGACAAACTATGCCTCCAAGTTTTGCCCAGAAGTATTAGAGTAGGAGCTATTTTAACCTACCTCTCACTACCACCCATGAAGAAAGCAGTATATAGCACAGGTGTGTTTATTTGATGACAAAGATGAGAAGAAAGAATGTTCTCTTCAGATTTGAAAATGTGTGTTTTGTGGGTTTTCCTGTATTGCTGCACCTGAACTGCTTTTGGGATCAATTAATTGCTCTGCAAAAGAATGGGAGAGTGTGATACTGACAGGCACTGAGGGCACAGCTTCAGACCAAATGCAGTAACTCAACATTGATGTCACTGCTTTTTAGAAGACTCCAGTTGCCCACTCGCCAGACTACATTCAATAAATGCCAGATGAGTTTTAATAAAAATACACGTCCATTCAAAAAGAAACCATGAGACTTCTGGCAAGATGGCGACAGGGCAACCTGGTCTGTGAAACCCTCTGCAAAGGAGAACGCAGAGGGTCTCTGACTCTCTCCTGGGGGCTGCGAACCCCAACGTCGGCAGCCTGCTCTTCACACGGAGCTCGGCCATTGCCACTGCTGGGGCATCGCAGTGGTCTGGACAACCACTGCAGCTGCAGACACAGCAGCCACCGGTGCCACCGCAGCCTCCGTGGCGCCACCTGTGCCTGAGGCGATCCACGACTTCAGTCCTTGAAGCCCCTGCAGGCAAGATCTGCTGGGATTGCTGCCACCTCTGCTGCCACCGTGACATCCTGCCGGACTCCTCCCGTGTGCCCTGAGGCAGGCTTCCATCCACCAGCTCCTGTCCGGCCCCACCCCCTCTGGGGTGAGCAGCTGAGATAGCACCACCTGCTGGCGATTCAAGGTAACAACACCGAAAAGGGGGGAACCAGGCTTGAAAAAGAGACACGGGCCAGATTTGAAGTGGTGAACGGAGGGTGATCTGAACTGTCTTTCACAGCAGGCCAGTGGCAACAGACCCTAGCTGTGAACTAATTTACCAGTTTGAAAAGAAAGCTAGAAATCAGAGCAGAAAGGACACTGGACTTAAACAAAAAGTCTCAGAATGTGCTTGATTGGTTCTGTTAGTTTAATGACTTGATTTTATCCCTATTGTTTTGTTCCTTTTTTTCTCTTCCTTTTTTTCTCTTTTCTCCTCTCTGTAAACCATATCTTTGCATAGAGGAACAGCACACCAATAAGGTGGTTGGTTAGCTTGTATGTTGGCATCACTTTTTTTTGTATGGGCACTGGTTAGTCTGTAGCCATGGTCTGTTGTTTTTATCTGTTTCAGTTTAGGTCTCTCTCTCCATCTGCTGATTCACTCGTCTGTTTCCCCCCTTACTCCTCACTCTCTCTCCACCCCACTCTCCCCCCCCCCCCCACTGTCTGCTCCATTCTCTTCCCTCTGCTAACTACATTTTATTTCAGGGAGTAAACCTACAGCCCCACTGCACAGACAGATTCCAAGGCAGTGGGAAATGGGTTTCAGATTATCCATACACCTCTCAGTGAATACCAGGACCTGCAGATAGACCTTGAATCACAGCTCCCCCCTTAAGTAAATCTCAAAACTGCAAAAAGGACCACCCCCAACCTACAGTGCAACTCCAGAATTGAACAGAGTAAGAGGACATACATAGAGAGTAGGAGATTGAACAAACAGAAGTAAAACCAATCCCTCTACCCTGAATAAAAGAATTGAAGAAGACAGTGATGTGGAGGGAAGGAAAAAGTAGGAAGGGAAAAAACCACACAAATGAAGAAAAACCAAAAGAAGAATATAGGTCTGACACAGACCCCTGGGAGATCAGAAACTGAGAAAACAGATTCTGGAACACAAACAATGAAGAGCCCCCAGAATGACTGGTCACAAGCAACAAACCCAGACATCAAGACATTAATAGAGAGAATTTAAAAAAATTGAGGAGAGACAAGAGGAAAATAGGAAGGAGCTGATGTCAGAAATAACAGCAGTAAAGAATGCTGTGATGGAAATAAATAACAAACTAATAAGCATGGAAAGCAGAATTATCCAAGTAGAAGAAAGAATCTCAGAACTCAAAGACCAAAACACAGAACTAACCCAAACTGTCAAAGGCATAGAAAAGAAGCTCAAAAAGATAGAACAAAACCTTCAAGAGATGAACGATCATGTCAAGAGACTGAACCTAAGAGTAATTGTTCTTCCTGAGGAAGAGAGAGAAACAGAGGTCACACTGGAACAAACATTTCATGAAATCATTCAAGAAAACTTCCCTCATCTCATCAAGGATGAAAAAAATTCAAACACAAGAGAGTCAGAGAACGCCTGCAAGACAACAAATGAGAAGACCAACTTACAGCTATATAATAATTCGCCTAAACAAAGTAGGTATAAAAGAAAAAAATCCTAAAGGCTGCAAGAGAAAAAGGTCAGATTAGGTACCAGGGAAGACCAATTAGAATAGCAGCAGATTTATCTACAGAAAACCTCCAGGCTAGGAGAGCTTGGAGCCCTATCTTCAAAGTTCTAAAAGATAAACAATTTCAACCAAGAATAACCTACCCAGCCAAGTTAAGCTTCATCAGTGAGGGAGAATTGAAATCTTTCCCAGATATCCAATCCCTAAAAACCTACGCTGCCACCAGACCACCGCTACAAGAAACACTTAAGAAAGCATTGAACACAAAGAAAAGGAAAAAAGAACAACAACATTCTTCACAAGAGTACAGGCAAAAGATTAAAAACACACATGATCCAACTCTAAAACCAAAACAAAGATAACACACAAACAGGAAAAACAACAACTCTGTAATAACATTATGATAGGGATCAACTCTCACATTTCAATAATAAGTTTGAATGTGAATGGACTAAATGCACCACTGAAAAGACATAGAATGGCAAAATGGATACAATATTGCCAGGCAACAATCTATTGCCTTCAAGAGACTCACCTCACTAGAAAGGACACTCACAGACTAAAAGTAAGAGGATAGGAAATAAATATTCAGGCGGATGGAACACAAAAGAAAGGATGAGTCACGATTTTAATCTCAGACAAAATACCCTTTAAGCTATCAAAAATTTAAAAAGATACAGAAGGCCACTACATAATGATAAAAGGTTCAATCCACCAACAAGAAATATCCATCCTAAACATATATGCACCCAACATAGGAGCACCTACTTTCATAAAGCAGCTCCTAGGTAAACTGAAAAAAGACATTGACTCCAATATCATCATAGCTGGGGACTTCAATACCCCACTCACAACCCTAGAGAGATAATCAGGAAAAAAAATCAGCAACGAGATCTGAAACCTCAATGCGAATCTTGATCAAATGAACATAATTGATACCTACAGAACCCTCCATCCAAAGACCACAGAATACACATTCTACTCATCACCACATGGAACGTACTCTAAGATCGACCACATACTTGGCCATAAATCAAGGATAAGTAAATTTAAAAGGACTGAAATTTTACCATGCACCTACTTGGACCACAGTGGAATAAAAATAATCATTAACACCAACAAGGTCCACCCAAAACCCACAAAGACATGGATACTAAGCAGCATGATGCTAAACAACTCTTGGGTCAATGATGAAAGCAAAAAAGAGATCAAAAGATACCTGGAAACAAATGAAAATGAAGAAACATCTTACCAAAATCTCTGGGACACCATGAAAGCTGTAGTAAGAGGGGAATTTATATCCCTACAAATGCACATGAAGAAAATGGAATGATCACAAATTAACAGCCTAACAAGCCACCTAAAATAGCTGAAAAAGCAAGACCACAAAAACCCTAATTTCAGCAGAAGAATCCAGATCACTAAAATAAAAGCCCAAATCCAGGACATAGAAGACAAAAATATAATACAAAAAATAAATGAAACAAAAAGCTGGTTCTTTGAAAGGATAAACAAGATCGATAATCCCCTAGCTAGACTGACCAAGAAAGAGATAGAAAAAACCCAAATAAGCACAATCAGAAACACAAAAGATGAAGTCACATCTGACCCTGAAGAAATACAAAAGATCATTAGAGACTACTATGTACATTGTATGGAAACAAACTTGAAAACTTTTCAGAAATGGAGGACTTTCTATCATCACACAACCTGCCTAGGTTGAAACAAGAAGAAATTGAGACCCTAAATACACCAAAAACAACTTAAGAAATTGACTACGTAATAAGAATACTATCTAAAAAAAAAAAAAAAAAAAGCCCTGGACAAGATGGCTTTCCAGCAGAATTCTGCAAAACATTTAGGGAGGAGCTTATACCAATCCTACTGAAGGTATTCCAGGTGAGTGAGAAAGATGCACCTCTCCCCAAATCATTTTACAAAGCTAACATCACATTGATAACCAAGCCAGGTAAAGACCCAATCAAAAAAGAGAACTACAGGCCAATATCTTTGATGAACATAGATGCTAAAATTCTCAACAAGATCCTACCGAACCAGATACAACAACTCATCTCAAAAATCATCCATCATGACCAAGTAGGCTTCATCCCTGGGATGCAAGGCTGGTTCAACATTTGTAAAACCATAAATGCAATTACATACATCAACAGATGTCAAAACAAAAACCACATGGTTATACCATTAGATGCAGAAAAAGCTTTTGATAAAATCCAGCACCCCTTCTT
>NW_007260467.1:249454-250633 GCF_000164805.1 Carlito syrichta
ATTGTGTACCTTGAAAACCCAAGAGAATCTGTCAAAAACCTTCTTACACTGATAAAGGACTTTGGTAAAGTCTCGGGATATAAAATAAATGTGCAAAAGACCATCGAATTTCTTTACACCAATAACAAACAAACAGAAACCCAAATAAGAAGCACAATTCTATTCACAATAGCCACAAAAAATGAAATACCTTGGCATCTTCCTAACCAGAAACATGAAAGACCTCTACAATGAAAACTACAAAACACTACTCAAAGAAATCAAAGATGGCAAGTGGAAAAATATCCCATGCTAGTGGATTGGAAGAATCAATATTGTGAAGATTTCCATCTTACCTAAGGCAATCTAGAAATTCAATGCAATACCCATCAAATTACCAGCAACATTCTTTTCAGACCTAGAAAAAACAACACAGGGATCCATATGGAAACACAAACGACCAAGAATATCCACAACAATCCTCAGCAAAAAACAAAGCAGGTGGTATCACATTACCAGACTTCAAACTGTACTATAAAGCTACAATCATCAAAACAGCTTGGTAATGGTACAGGAACAGGCCTATAGATCAATGGAATAGAATTGAGATTCCAGAAGCAAAACCTCAATTTCTCAACCAACTCATCTTCAACAAAGCCTCCACCAGCTACCACTCGGGAGAGGAGAACCTATTCAGTAAACGGTGCTGGGAAAACTGGCTGACCACATGCAGAAGATTGAAACAGGACCCCATACACAAAAATTCACTCTAAATGGATCAGAGACCTAAATGTAAAACCTCAAACTATAAGAACCTTAGAAAATGAAGGATATACCCTCTGGAAATTGGAACTGGCATCCAATGCCTGAACAAAACCTGAAACCCACAGGCCATAAGAGATAAGATAGACAAGTGGGACCTCATTAAATTGACAAGCTTCTGCAAAGCCAAAGAAACCATCAAGAAAGCAGGGAGATAGCCTACAGACTGGAAAAAAGTATTTGCCAACTCCTGTTCCGACAAAGGCTTAACATCTTGGATCTACAAGGAACTCAAACGTGCTAAAAAGAAAAAAACAAACAACCTCATTATAAAACGGGCAAAAGATATGAACAGACACTTCTCAAAGGAAGACATCCGAGCAGCCATCAGACACATGAAAAAATGTTCAACCTCACTAATCATCAGGGAGATGCAAA
>NW_007260467.1:251326-262290 GCF_000164805.1 Carlito syrichta
ATATTTGTATACCTAACCCTTAACTGTACCCCACAATATCATAATAAAAAATAATGATTAAAAAAAAAGCCACCATGAGATAACTAAAAGATTACCAGTGAAATATTTGTAACAGATCATCTTATAAAACAATTCTGATTGGGAAGGCTTAGGTTTATCAGAATTAAATTTCATCTTTGAATGCCACAGGGGATTTTTGTTATATTGTTTGCAAATACTGTGCTACTCCATAACAGCAGAATGCAGTATTGGGAGACTCCATTATTAGAATTAAGGACTATGTTTCATGATCTCTGTGTTCCCAGGACCTAGCACAGTGCCAAACACGGCATAAACATCCAATACTTATATACAAACATAATTTTATAAGGTGACAACATAGCATAGAATTGGATCCAGCTCCCGAACATAGATTTTAAGTAGGTCCCTCATATACTCATCTTTTAAGAACCTTTTAAATATAGTGATTCTCAGGGAGGATGGACCTCCAGATAATGTGTAAACTTTTACAAAGTAAGATGCCTGATTGCCACCTAAGAATGAATCATAGGAAGCACTCAAATATTAATTACACATTTTAGCTATGTACTGGCTGCTGTGCATTATCTCATTCACTCCGCCCCACAGACCAATGAAAGCTGGGCTATCATTTTATCCATTTGGCAATTGAAAAAGCAAGGAGGCTTAGAGAAAATAAATGACTTCTCCAAGAGCACACAACCAGCTCAGACCAGAGTCCATCTGAACTCCTCTTTCCTACTGTCATCTATCTACTTGAGCTACTCAAGCAACATATCCAGAAACAAGGCTCAAACTTGTGGTGTTTTTGTTTGTTTGGTTGGTTGGTTGGTTGGCTGGTTGGTTTCCACAGTGATTGTAATTAATATGCCTAGATGAGTCAGAAATGTAGAGACTGATTAAAATGAGAGGGGTTTGGGGGAAAGAAAATAGATAAGCCATTAACATAGTTCTCCAAATCTGAAAAAAACTATGTGAAATAGCCCATCCCTGTGTGTCAAGTAGAAGAAATTGGGCCCTTGCATTGCTACAAATCATCTTTGCAAATGTGCCAACACTCCTGTTGCCATCGGCTTGCCCCAAACAATCTGTCACCTCGGAGCAAAAATGGTCCAGCCATTTCCAGAGATGACATGGTGTTCAACAGGCCTAATAGATGGGAGTGTAAGGACAAAGACATAATCTATGTGTTTTCCTAACTTAATACCAAAGAGTAGATGCTATTTGCAGGTAACATAGCTGATTCTTTCCCCACTGAATTTTTAAAGACTTTGGAAAATAGTTTAAACCTCAATGTTATTGCAGCATCAAGAAGCAACTACTGTTCTAGTTCCATAACGAATGCAGATCAAATACATTTGAATTGGAAAAGTAAATTTAATTTGCAGGTTTCTGCCTACATGTTCTGTTTCTATTTTCTTTGATAAGATTAGTGAACAAAGTTCAGAGGACTTTTTCAGTTCAAACGTTTTCCCATAATGGCAAATCAATCTGCTCAGGCAAACAGAACATCAAAACACTAACAATAAGGAGCTATCATTGGAAGTTGATCTGATTTATACATAAATATACCCACTAAAGTTTAAATGAAACTTTATAGAGGAATAAAATTGGCTAAAGGATTTTTTTTAGTCTTTTAAAGCAACTACTACAATAATAACTGCAGAAGTATGCACAAATTGTGCCAACTCTAATCAATCTTGTATATTTTTTCTGCACTGTTACAAAATGCATTTCATAGAAGGGTAAAGCAAGCTCACAGCAGGCAAAATGTAGTAGCTGAAGTCAAGCATAGCTAATTTGCTGCTTAGGACAGATGCAATCTACAGAATTCACCAATCCATCCTGATCAGCTCTGATATGGAGTACCAATTCCCAGCGTGCATTGCTTCTGTGGATTTTATGTTGATGAAACAGGCCTCCCAAATCTGGATAGATATAGGAGATGATGGCAATATGTGAGCAGAAAGCATATACTCTATTTTACTTGCTGGCATTAAGTATGATAAGAAGACAATGTATAATTCCAAGTCTGATGAAGTGGGAGCCCAGGAGCAGGTCTCAGAGTTGAGAGTTTTGTTTTGTTTTGTTTTTTATAAGTAGAGAGTTTATTTGGGCCAGGCTTGAGGATTGCCACCCAGGGGCATAGATTCAAGTTATCCTGAATGCACACTCCAATTAGTAGCAGGTAAAGTGGACTATTAAAGGCAATAAAAGGGGGACAGGCTGATACAAAATTGCTTGTCAGGAATTCTCATTAGTTTACAGAAATAGCATTGATTAGTGATTGGCTACCTTAAAAAGGGCAGAGGTAGGGGGAAGGATGATAATATGGAGGACACAATGGTAGCTTAATATCCATGGATCAAGCAAAATCTGAAGATATAACCAGGTTGCAGAGATGAAAACTACAGAGGCATAGCCCCACAGGTTTAATCATCAGAATATATACACTTTGCCCAGAACACAAGTCTCTGGAGCAGCTTTCCAGGACAAACAAAACTTTCCCTCTTGTCTCTTTTAGAATCCCTGAGTACAAAAAGACTTAAGGATTTGGCACTGTACCCCACCCACACCTTTGCTCCAACAAGTAACTAATAAAATGACTTAGCATGGAGTGGCATTGGGAGAGTTCTACTGAATGGAGATGAATGAGTGTACCAACTGTAACATGCATGCAAAGTATTGGGTACTGAAAGGCAGAGCGGGGGTTAAGAGTGTAGACTTAATATCATAACGTTCTGTGTTCAAAATCTAGGTCTGCAGCTTGCTAGCTATATCATATTGGATAAATTACCTAACCTCATCTAAAAAGGAGAGTAATAGTATTGAGTTCTTATGACTGTTATGAGGATTGAACTAATTAATGCATTTATAGCACTCAGTGAAGTGCTTTCTGCCTGGTATGTACTCAATAAATGTTCATTGTTGCTGTCATCATATCATCATATCATCATCATCATCATCATCAAATGACCAGAAGTTTTTTACATTGACAAAAATAGTGACACAACTACCTCAAAAAATCATTAAGAAGCAAACTCAAAGTGAGTTATTCTCCCAAATACCTGTTGTGAAATTTAATATTAAATATTCTACAAGCTCAGTGCCAATATCACCTACTAATATACACATGCTTCCTCTGGGACTTTGTCATTCCCTCACTCGCTCTCTCTCTCTCTCTCTCTCTCTCTCTCTCTCTCTCTCTCTCTCTCTCTGTTTATAGCAAGGGAGGACATACTCCCTATTCCATATCTGTGTAGAAGTATTACCTAGCAAGTTATAACATGTAAAAGGGTACAAAACAGGAAGAAACATTAAGGAGACTGATGGAGATGAATCCAAGAAGAGGTTTGCATACATCCTTAAATCGCAGGCCCCTCTCTTCCTCTGTCATGTACCATTGGCAAAAACCCAACTCGGAATAAATCTAACTCTTTGATGACTCTATGCTTGCTCCCAAGCAGCTTAACATGGCTGAAGAAAAACGCACAACCATGCTGTCCGTTCTCTTTTAAACTGGTGACCTCAAAGCTCAATATCGGCCTTCAGTGCTGTCTGCCATCTACTACTCTCTTGAAGAACTACTTCATATTTTCTCTTCTCTAATTCTCCTTTTTCCCTGATATCCAAGCTTCTGATTTCAGTGAGAAAATAGAAGCAATTAGAAGAAAAATTACACATCCTCCCACTCCCATATTTACCCACCTCCCAGCATCTGTAAAATACGCCGGCTCTCATCCTTTCTTGGCTACTCAATTTTCTTTGCTCCTGTAGTTACTTCTTCTCATGTCTATACCATTGCACCATCTTCATCATCCTACAATAACCCCCATCTAAAAAATAAAGCTAATCCTTAGCTATGTACCCCCCTCCTCCAGCTACCACCCTATCTTGCCCTTCAACTTCAGAGAACTATTCCTTGAAAGAATTGTCTAGCTATACTTACTGCTCCAATTCATTTCCTCCCATTCTCTTTTGAAATGCCTCCCATGCCTCGCCAGGCAGTTTTTCATTCCCACTAACCTACTAAAAATACCCTGATCAAGATCACTAACAACCTTCTTGTTATCACATCTATGAGAACAACTTTACTCTTCATATTAAACAGCTCTCTGCAGCATTCATAGAATTGATTATTCCTTTAACATTGAAATATTATTTTATTGGTATTTAGGATATTTCACCTTGTTAATTTTCCATCTACATGCATCAGCTGCTTCTTCACATCTCTATGCTGTCTCCTTATTACCACCTGGCCTTTGAATTCTGGAGTACCTCAGAACCCAGTGCTCAGAATTGATCACTCCTCCATCTACACTTGGTTATGATTTTATTCAGTCTCATCTCACTGTGGATGGGTTCCAGATTTATATTCTTCATTCTAATCTTCCCCCGACCTCCAAGCTTGCAATTATCTATCTGCACACCTACATCTGCACTTTTAATATAGTTCTCATATGGATTTCAGACTCAACGTGTCTACAATGGCTTTTCTCTGAAAACCCTCTCATTTTGAAGTTTTCTCCATCTCAGTAAATAACGCCACTGAGTGTGCTCAGACCAAACACCTCAGGACCAGTCTTCACTCTCTCTTTCTCACAGTTAGTCCATAAAATTCTTTATTTTGTATTTTCAAATGATATCACTAATCTGACCATTTTTCATCACCTCCACTATGACCACCCTATTTCAAGTCACCATCATCTTTTGCCTGGATTTCTATAATAATCTTCAGACTTGTTCCCAGGACACTACCCTTGCACCTTGACTGTCTATTTTTCATACAGCATCTAGAATGATCATTTTTAAATTGACATCAGATTATATCAATCTCCTGCTCAACTTTTTTTCCCTGATGGCTCTCCTCAGCCTTTGAAATAAAGCCCAGATTCTCTTCCCTGATTTTCAGGGTCCTATATGTCCGATCCCTAGCTACTCCTATGACCTCATTTCCTGCCACTCTTCACCATGCCTCACACTACACTTCATCAGCTGTGCTGAACTTTTTGTTCTTCCTCTAGTGTTCCAAGTGTGTTTCAGCCTCATAGCCACTGCATTTAGTCTGCCCTCTGTATAGAATGCTCTTTCCCCAGATATCCTTATATCTGACTCTCTCACTTCTGTCAGTTCTCTCCTCAAATATTTCCTCTTGAGAGATGCCTTTCTTGACCACTCTGTCTAAAAGACCAGTTGTAATAATTCCTTCTCTTTCTCTAGCTGTGATTGGTTGACTTCTGCCCCACTCTGGCCCAAAATTAATGTCTACCCAAAAGTCAGAATGTAATCTTATTTAGAAAATAGAAGGTCTTGGCAGATGTAATCAAATTAAATGATGTCATACTGAGAAGAGGACACACAAATAAGCAAAGAGAAGTCCATGTGAAGACAGAGATTAGTGATGCAAGTATAAGCTCCCAAAATAAAGGATTACCAGGAACCACCAAAAGCTAGGAAGAATCAAGAAAGAATTCCTTAAAGACTTGAGAGGGAGCATGGTCCAACTGACATCTTGATTCACACATCTAACCTCCAGAACCATGAAAAAGCATATTTCCATTGTTTTAAGTATTTCGGTTTGTGGTAATTTGTTATGGTCACCCTAGTATATTAATACACCTGTTTTGTGTTTCTCTGCACCTTCATGACACTAAAGCAATTACCAATAATGTAATATAGATATTTTTGTTTGTTTATTATGTGTCTTCACCTTAGAATATAAATGCTGTATCCTGGAGCCAAAAGCAATGCCAGGCACTTATTAGGTACTCAATGAATGGCAGTGAAATGAAGGAAAAAATGAACAAGGAAAGAAAAACAAGAATATCTCACTGTGTATGAAATTCCCTTTTGCATACTTGTAGTGCTCGCTGTCTTGCTCGCTCTCTCTCCCTCCTCCTTTCATCTTTTGAACAGACACTTAA
Source organism: Carlito syrichta (assembly GCF_000164805.1). Classification (NCBI taxonomy): domain Eukaryota; kingdom Metazoa; phylum Chordata; class Mammalia; order Primates; family Tarsiidae; genus Carlito; species Carlito syrichta. The sequence continues at coordinate 257,269 of NW_007260467.1, forward strand.
TGTCCCAGGAGGTTAAGTTATTAAAAGGTGATGCTCTTCAGAAAGGCATACCCTGGGCATCCATGTGAGTGATGATATCTTGCATAGAACTTGATCTTAACTAAAGAGTGTCAGTGGGTGAGGCCTTACCCACAAGGCAAGGCTAACCAGGGAATATGGGAAGAATGTTTATCAAGCAAACATCTATTTAGGATCTGCATCCAAAGACAGGAAATTTTCTTGACTTATTTTTTCTTTTCTGCCACTAAGCCTGAGGCTATGCCAGAGAAAACTGCAACCCTCACACACCTACAGAGAGTATCTCAGGGAGGAAGTCCATGGCTTATATACACCATCTGCACAGTTCTGAGAAAGCCAGTCAGCCTGATGGGGAGGGGGAATGTTGGCTTGTACTTTCTGTCCAAGGGTAAGATTTTCAGTTTCTGAGTACTGAAGTCATCATACACAAAGAGTCAAATGAGATAATGGATGTAATAGTAGCTTGCTAATTAGATAACATACATGATACATACCAAAGAAGTTGTTACGAACATGAGAATGGGGGGAAAGGAAATGAAAGAGGAGGAAGAGAAAGGGAAAGTGGGGAAAGAGAAAAGGGGTGAAGAAGCCAGAAGAGGGGGAGGAGCGAGAAAGTGAGGAGAAAGAGAAATAATTTCATTCTACACAGCATTAGTGAATATAATGTATACAGAAGATTGCAAACATGACGACTAAACCCTTGACCCTCTTCAGAGAGATCTTTGGCAGTCACCAGTTTGGGCACCTTGGATAAGTCCCTTTCCTGGTCTAGGCCTTGATTTCCCCACCAGTCAGTAGGGGCGAGGGGGAGTTCACACCTTAGATGGTCTCCAAGGAACTCTGATCTCTGTAAGTCCATAAGCTCTGCAGTCACCAGTTTGGCTCTATGATCTGGGTCAGTGGAGCCACCGAGCATCAAGGACAACCAGAAAACAATTTGGGGATTTAGCAGATGTCCTTGAAAACAGGCAGAGATGTCCAGTGCCAAAATTATTTCAGTCTGCGAATGGAACCTTAGCTGCTTTTCCATAGCCCCCACCTTTATTCCGGAAGACTTTCTTCTTCAGGACCTACTGATGTGTATGTCTTATTTTACAGCTTCTTTTTCCTAAAAAACAGATAGTACAAACTATCATTTGTTCCTCTCACAGAATAAAACAGTCCAATGAAGTTCAGCCAGCTTGTCCTTTAAAACCCTTTATTGCCTCTTTAATAATGAATTCATTTGAGTACTTGGCCCCAGAATCTAATTCATAGTAACTATTAATGTAAATGAGACCTCTCCCAATCTCTACTCCTGGCCTATTTCAAGCTCTCATAAATCACACTGGGCTACCTCAGGCACAGCCATTCTAGTCTTTAGGAAAGGATCCAGTGTGACTGCACCACACAGAAATTATCCACAGGCAGGCATCCCCAGAGGAAGCCACAGTGAACTGGGAATAAAGGGGGCACAGTCTATGAACATCATGTTGCTTTCTTATTGTTAAATCTTTCCAAGAAAACTGGTGTGGAATTGAGATCCCTTGCCCATAGGAAACCTGAGAATCTTATAATTGAGAAAGGACTTTTGGTATACTGGAAAAAGTATTGAATTCAGAACCCAAACATTCAAAGTAAAAATGTGGCTCTCCCATTTATTGCACTTTGGGCAATTTACATAATCTCTCTGAGCCTACTGACTCTCTTCATCTCTAAAACAGAGATAATAATAGTAAATAACAAAAAAGGTTAAATAAGATACCTTTTTTTGAGTTAGGGTCTCACTCTGTCACCCAGGTTGGAGTGCAGAGGCTTGATCACAGTTCACCACAACATCGACCTCGTGGGCTCAGGCAAACCATCCACCTCAGCCTCCCTCATAGCTGAGCCTACAGGCACGTGCTACCATGCTAGGGTAGTTTTACTTTTTATTTTTATTTGTTGGAGAAGTGAGGTCTTGCTATGTTGTCCAGGTTGGTCTCAAATTCCTGGACTCAAGCAATCCTCCCATTTCAGCCCCCTTGAGTGCTGGAATTACAGGCATGAGCCACCATGAGCAGCTGACATGTTCTTTAGATAAAGGTATCTTGACTGGAGGAACTTGTTCATGCCTGTAATCCCAGCCAAAGTAGGAGAATTGCTTAAGCCCAGGAGTTCGAGACCAGTGTGGGCAATTTAGCAATACCTCATCTCTATAGATAAATAAATAAATAAACAAACAAATAGATAGATAGATAAATGAATGAAAGAATGAGAATGAATAAAGCACATGGCACAATGCCTGGTACATATGTGTCCAAAAAACAATATCTGTTAACCACTGGCAATGTTAAAGGAAATGATGAGTGTGAGTATGCTGTATAAAATAAAATAAAAAGAGCCACCCAAAATGTGTCTTCGAAATAGCTAACTCCAATATGGGTGACTATATTTTTGCTATAGTTTCACTACATTGAATCATCATTATCATTATGAGCAAAGTTCAAGTAATCAAATTTGTCAAAAGGAACTAATCATACATGTGGGCACAAATTTAGGCATATACTGCAACATAGTTTTAATAGTCGACAATTGGAAACTACCCAAATGTTAGAAGAAAAATGAGCCTAGTCAGGGAAATTGCAACATATATGAGGGAGATCCAAAATAACCCCGAATAACCTTGTCTTTTGAAGGGCAGGACCCTTTGGTACAGACTTCTCCTTCTAGGTAAGTGTTCTAAAAATTCATCAGCATCAGTGTACCAGCTAGTGTTGTGAGAGACTGCATTCTGCTTCAGTTCATTTATTTTTGGAGATACTTTCATTGTGTTTGCCCATTTCATGATGGGTGATTTATGAGCACACTTGCTCATACTGCACTGAGTGTTCAGCAGTTTTGACCAAAAATGGAATATCTCCCATTCCCCACATTTCCAATTCACCCTATCTCTCCTCGAGCAACTTCTTTGTTTCCCTAGATGAAAAAAAGTCCTCAAAATGAAATATTTGCCAATGTGGAAGTGGTGAAACAAAAAATGACAGAAGCACTAAAAGGCATCAAATTTGACTAGTTCAAAACCTGTTTTGAACAGAGGAAAATGCATCTTAATAAGTGTATTGCATAAATTAAAAGTTCTTTGAAGGTAACTGAAGTATAAAAATGTAAGAATAATTTTTTTGAGTTGGAGTCTCATTCTGTCACCCAGGCTGGAGTGCAATGGCATGCTCGTGGCCACCGCAACCTCAACCTGCTAGGCTTAGGCAATCCTTCCGCCTCAGCCTTCCAAGTAACTGGAAGTACAGGTGCATGCCAACACGACAGGCTAATTTTTGTGATCTATTGTAGAGATGAGGTCTCACCAAGTTGCCCAGGCTGATCTCGAACCTGCAGGCTCAGGCAATCCTCTCACCTTGGCCCCCCAAAGTGCTGGGATTACCGCACCCGACCATTACACAATCTTTTAATAAATAAATTCTGTTGTTTGGGGGGTTGCCCCTTGTACATACAATAGGCTACTAGGCAGCAATTAAAATGGTGCTCTGAAATTATATTTATTGACACAAAAATAAGTCCAAAATATATTGTTCAATGAAAAAAATAAGGTTAGAAAACAGATACTCTATGTTCTATTTTATAAACCTATTTCATATGAATTTGAACAAACTGTTTACCTTGGAAATACAATACTATAAAACATGTACCACATGATCTTACTTTTGCAAATATACAGTAGATATATTAATATGCAGAGAAAATTTCCCAAGGACTTTACACTAAATGGTGATTTTTCTCTGAGTAACAGAAACTTAGGTGACTTTTTATTTGGATTTAGCTGAACTTTCTGAGTTTTGTTTTTAATGATTTGTTTTAAACAATGAACTTTTTTTTTTCCTGAGTTGGAGTCTCACTCTGTCGCCCAGACTGGAGTGCAGTGGCCACTCCCGGCCACCGCAGCCTCGACCTGCTGGGCTCCAGCTATCCTTCCTCCTCAGCCTTCCAAGTAGCCGGAATTACAGGCATGCGCTACCACGCCCGGCTGATTTTTTTATTTATTGCAGAGATGAGGTCTCGCTGCCCAGGCGGGTCTCGAACCCGTTACCTCAGGCAATCCATTCACCTCAGCCTCCCAAAGGCGTGGGATTACAGGCTGAGCCACCAAGCCCATCTTACAATGAACTTTTATTTGTTTAATGTTATGACAGATAGGTTGCCTGCCTCTAAACCTCCAAGTCTCTCAAAGTAGGCAAAACCGGGTTTCAGAGGGTGATATGCTAGTTTCCAGAATCCTCAAGCCTCCCAGGAAGCAGACAGGCACCTGCTTGCTGTACCCCAAATTTACTATGTTGGAAAGATAAAGGAAGATGATACAATTTTAATGTTATGCCATTCTGGAGGGAAGGGGAGAATGAGGAGTGGATGTTTAAATGAGTATGGAGTTTTATTTTGACATCATGAAAATGTGAAACTAGACAGAGGTGATGATTGAATAACATTGTGAATGTGCTAAATACCACTGAATTGCACATTTAAAAGTAGCTAACAAGCCAGGCTTGGTGGCTCAGTCTGTAATCCCGCACTTTGGGAGGCTGAGGTGAGTGGATTGCCTGAGCCTGCGGTTTCGAGACCCGCCTGGGCAACTTGGCGAGACCTCATCTGTACAATAAAACAAAAAATGAGCCAGGCATGGTAGTGCGCGCCTGTAGTTACAGCTACTTGGAAGGCTGAGGCGGAAGGATCGCTGGAACTCAGCAGGTCGAGGCTGCGGTGGCCGGGGCCGGGAGTTATAAAAAACGTGTGTATTTATTCTCACATGTTTAAATTTCAGTCACTTCAAAGGACTCTCCTTTTGTAATACACCTATCGAGATGCTTTTTACATTGCTTAAAACAGTTTTTGGACCCGATGTGGTGGCTCACATTTGTAATCCCAGCACTTTGGGAAGTTGAAGTGGGAGGATTGCTTGAGTCCAGGAGTTCGAGACCAGTCTGGACAACATAGCAAGACCTCATCTCTACAGAAGTAAAAAAAAAAAAAAAAAAA
>NW_007260467.1:262310-263137 GCF_000164805.1 Carlito syrichta
AGGCTGCGGTAGCCAGGAGCGGCCACTGCACTCCAGTCTGGGCGACAAAGTGAGACTCCATCTCCAAAAAAAAAAAGTAGCTAACAATAATTTATTGTATATTTCAAAATAACTAAAAGAGTGGTATTGGAATGGTTCTATCACAAAGATATAATAAATGCTTGAGGTGAGGAATACCCAAAGGACCCTGATTTTATCATTACACATTGGTCAAATTGTATGCTTGCACCAAAATTATCACATGTGCTCCATACATATACACATTATTATGTATCTGTATAATAAAAATGTTAAAAATTAAAAATGGCTAATTTTGTGTTGTGTGAATTTTACCTCAAAACAAAAATTGCTGGGTGTGGTGGAACACGCCTGTAATCCTAGCACTCTGGGAGGCTGAGATGGGAGACATGTTTGAGCTCAGAAGTTTGAGACAAGCCTGGGCAACATAGTGAGACCTTATCTCTACAGAAAACATCAAAAAATTAGCCTGGCATGGTGGCACATGCCTGTAGTCCTAGCTCCTCAAGGGGCTGAGGAGGGAGGACAGTCTGAGCCCAAGAAGTAGAAGCTGCAGTGAGCTGTGATTGTGCCACTGTATTCCAGCCTGGGCAACAGAATGAGAACCCGCTGACTAATTAATTAATTAATTAATTAACACTGAATGCAAGTAACTTCATTATGGATGTGAAAAATGTGCTTCTATAGCTTTTGTGTGTCCAACACGTACACTCTGTGCACCTAGATCGAACTTTTAAAAGAAACCTTTTCAGCCAGGCTTGGTGACTCAGCCTGTAATCCCGCGCCTTTGGGAGGCTGAGGTGAGTGGA
>NW_007260467.1:263157-267863 GCF_000164805.1 Carlito syrichta
AGCCCGGCAGGTCGAGGCTGCGGTGGCCGGGAGCGGCCGCTGCACTCCAGTCTGGGCGACAGAGTGAGACTCCAACACACACACAAAAAAAGAAAACTTTTCAATTTGTTGTGAGGAAATTTATATTATTAACCAACACGCAGTTTTTATCATGGCATTATCATAGTCATAGGATGTTAGAACTGAAAAAGAAAGTTAAGTCATTTCCTTTTACAGTATAGGGAACTGAGGTGAGAGAAGAAAAGACTGGAACACACAAGTTAAGTTAGAAAACCAGATTTAAAATTCCAGTGTCCTTGTCCTGCATTCTTTCCACAATAATCTGTTGCTAGTCTTTTCTTAATTTATTTTTCTATGTTAAAATTATTTTTAAATAAATATTTAGTCCGATTAATAAATATTTAGATCAGATCCTCTGCCTCCAAGTCATTTTTCAAAATTTGCTTTGTACACCAAAAATCCTTTGATATACTGTACATTGGCTATATATTTTGATGATTGTATTGCGCAAACTCATCCTTGTTTGACACAGTTATTTTAGCTGTAAGAAGTGGGTAATGGGCCATGGATTAACAGTAATGCTCCATACCTTCTTGGCCCTACCACTTTATCCCTGGGAAAATGGAATATCTGGGTTTTATCCGCGTCTCCAAAACACTATCATTAGCACAGCAATTTCTGTGTCTGCACCCCTCACACTGCCCTGCTTCCACAACTCAGCTAGATTGTTTGTTTGAGGAACACTAAAATCTGTCCATCCACAGCCACTCTTAAATGTGTCTCCATAGTTCTGAAAAGTCCTCTGATCAAATGATTCTTAAATGTGTCTCCATAGTTGGACTATACAGTTGCCAGTGATCTGCAATGTGAAATCAAAGAAGCATTGATATGAGAGAGGCAGCAAGAACCTTTTGGAACATCTTGTTAAGTTACATGTCACCAAGTTGCAGTTTTGTGACATGCCCATACGGTCATAAGTATAATAAGCTGGAGTGTGCTATTCCTGAAAAATGGCAAGTTTTCAAAATCTTGCTGGGCAGCTCTGGCACTCTGAGGAGTTTGGATACATTTGGAGAGAATTACCTGCATTGAATCTGGATTCCAGTCTCTGGAGGTTTTCCCCTTTGCACACCCTAGCAGTGAAACCCGATATGCTGATTCAACATCAGGCCCTAGAATTCAGAATAAACAAGACAAAGGAGCTCAACTTCTTTCTTGCCCATTGAAAAGCCAATGATGACTTGTTAAGTGGTAACTTGAGCAGAAAGCAGAAAGGAAGGAAACCTATTTAACATATCCCTGCTCAAAGAAATCAAAGATGACACAAACAAGTGGAAAAATGTTCCATGCTCAAGGATTGGAAGAACCAACATTGTTAAGATACCCATTTTACCTAAGGCAATCTACAGATTTAATGCAATATCCATCAAATTACCAGCAACATTCTTCTCAGACCTAGAGAAAACAATACAGGAATTCATATGGAAACATAAACAAGCAAGAATAGCCAAAACAATCCTCAGGAAAAAAAAAAAAGGAGGAGGTATCACATTCCCAGACTTTAAACTATACTATAAAGCTACAACAATCAAAACAACTTGGCATTGGTATAAGAACAGGCATATAGACCAAAGGAATAATATTGACATTCCAGAAGCAAAACCTCAATTTCTCAATCAGCTCATCTTCGACAAAGCCTCCATCACCCACTACTGGAGACAGGAGAACTTATTCAGTAAATGGTGCTGGAAAAACTGGTTGACCACATGCAGCAGATTGAAACAGGACCCCTACCTATCCCCATAAACAAAAATTAAGCCTAAATGGATCACAGACCAAAATTTGAAACTCAAACTGTAAGAACCTTAGAAAATGCAGAGACATTCTTATGGAAGTTGGAACTGGCAACCAATTCCTGTTCAAAACCCAAAGTGCCCAGGCCATAAGAGATAAGATAGACAAGTGGGACCTCATTAAACTGACAAGCTTCTGAAAAGCCAAAGAAACCACCAAGAGAGCAGGGAGACAGCCACAGACTGGGAAAAATATTTGCCAACTTCATGTCTGACAAAGGCCTAACATCAAGGATACACAAGGAACTCAAATGTGCTGAAAAGAAAAAAAAACAAACAGCCCCACTACAAAGTGGGTCAAAGATATGAATAGACACTTCCCAAAAGAAGACATATGAGCAGCCAACAGACACATGAAAAAATGTTTAGCCTCACTAGCCATCAAGGAGATGCAAATTAAAACTACACTGAGATACCACCTAACTCCAGTCAGAATGGCCATCATCGATAACTCAAAAAATAACAGATGCAGGAGAGGATGTGGTGAAAGGGGAACACTTCTACACTGCTGGTGGGAGTGTAAACTAGTACAGCCTCTGTGGAAATCAGTGTGGAGATTCCTAAAAGTTCTAAAAATTGACCTTCCATATGACCCCACAATCTCCCTACTGGGAATATACCGGGAAGAACTCAGGTCACTCTTTAAAAAAGATACCTGCACACGTATGTTTATCACAGAATTGTTCACAATAGTAAGAACATGGAACCAAATGTGCTGCCCATCAAAAAGAACTGGATAAAAAAAATGTGGCAAATATATGCAATGGAATATTACGCAGTCATAAAGAACAAAATAATGAACTTCACAGCAACGTGTTTGGAATTAGTTTGTAATACTGAGTGATCTCTCACAGAAACAAAGAGCTGAGTGCCATATGTTCTCACTCATAAGTGGACCTTGAACAACTACTGTATTACTGTAGGAAAGGGATTGAAAGCAGCAGGAAACTGCTGGGAGGGGGTTGGGAAGTGGGTAGCTGGGATTGACAGTAGTCGATATCTGCCTGGGGAAGGGGGAGCACACCTCATCAATAAGGGTACCTGCACAATGAACATTTGTATACCGAACCCTGAATTGTACCCCACAATTTCAAAATGAAAATTAAAAGAGAAAAAAAAATAAGGCAATAAATAATCCTACAGGGGAAAAAAAACATATCCCTATCTGTGCACATAATCAATTTAGCACAAGGTCAATTTTATGTTGGGATTTTAATGCAAGGAACAACTGACAGGGTGTTCCCAGTTTCAACAAACTTAGCTACAGTTGAATTTACTCAGCCTTACTTGCAAGAAAAATAATAATAATAATATTGCTGATACTAAATTTGGCAACTATATATAGGTGGATGTTGATCAAACTTCAAAAGGAGTGCCAATGATATGTCCCCTATCAAAGTGTCCAAACCAGGGATAAAATGAGAACACCAACCATTTTCACAATCATTTTTCCTACAGTGACACACATATGAGGAGTACACTTCTTTGAGGATGCCAAAGTTTGATTGTGTCCCTTCAAAACTCATATGTTGAAATCCTAATCTCTGAGTTGATGAATTCTGAGAAGTTATTAGGTCATAAGGATGGAGGCTTCGTGAGTAGGTAGGACAGTGCCCTTATAGAAAAGTCACAAAGAACTCCTTCATTCCTTCTACCACATGAAAATACAGTGAGAAGGTATCACCTATAGGCCAGAAAGTGGGCCCTCACCAAACACCAACTCTTCCGGTATCTTGATTCTAGATTTCCCAGCTTCTGGAATGGTGAAAAATAAGCCGGGCTCGGTGGCTCACCCTGTAATCCTGCATGTTTGGGAGGCTGAGGTGAGTGAATTGCCTGAGCCCGTGGGTTCGAGACATGCCTGGGCAGGCAAGATCTCATCTCTACAATAAAATCAAAAAATTAGCCAGGTGTGGTAGCGTGCACCTTTAATTCCGGCTACTCAGAAGGCTGAGGCGGAAGGATCGTCGGAGCCCAGCAGGTTGAGGCTGTGGTGACCGGGAGCGGCCACTGCACTCCAGTCTGGGCGACAGAGTGAGACTCCAACTCAAAAAAAAAAAAGAAAAGAAAAGAAAAGAAAAAGAAATCTGTGTTGCGTATAAACCATCCAGCTTATGGTATTTTGTTATAGCAGCCCAAATGGACTAAGGTGGTTACCTAGATTATGATAAAACCCCAATAATAACTTCCAGTGCCAGTGTCTAACAGTGTCTCTCTCTCTCTCTCTCTCTCTCTCTCTCTCTCTCTCTCTCTCTCTCTGCGTGTGTGTGTGTGTGTGTGTGTGTGTGTGTGTGTGTGGAGGGGGAGGAAACAGGAGGAAGCAAGGCAGAGAAGCAGCTGAGGACAGATGGCAGAAGCACCGCAGAGGAATCCTGGCATACAGAGCAGCAGGTGGCTCATGGACTATAGTAGTGCACTCTAATTTATTTCAATAGGTAAATCTAAGTTGAAAACTCCTGGACTACAAAAACACTAAGGTCCTTCTGGCTTTTTAAAGTAACTGAATTGAATAAAATATAATATTATTCTTATAAGATTTTTTTTAAATATCATAACTTCTTTATGGTCATATCTATGTGGTACCCCTAACTAGACTCTCATGAAGGGTTGAAAACAAAGTTTCAGATGCTGTCCTCGTGTGCATGTAAATTTCCATGTCGTTGATTCCATTGAATGCTTGTGGACTGATAGAAATTATGGGTTTTAGCCGGGCTCAGTGGCTCAGCCTATAATCCCGCGCCTTTGGGAGGCTGAGGTGAGTGGATTGCCTTAGCCCGCGGGTTTGAGACCCGCCTGGGCAGTGAGACCTCATCTCTACAATAAATCAAAAAATCAGCCGGGCGTGGTAGCGCA